>NC_090729.1:122284598-122327098 GCF_036898095.1 Palaemon carinicauda
AACCCAAGACAGTGGAAGACCATGGTACAGAGGCTATGGCACTACCCAAGACTAGAGAACAATGGTTTGATTTTGGAGTGTCCTTCTCCTAGAAGAGCTGCTTACCATAGCTAAATATATATATATATATATATATATATATATATATATATATATATATATATATATATATATATATATATATATATATACTGATAGGATTTACTTTATATGCAAAAATAATAGAAATTGGTTCAACTCCGGGTATAGTCTGTGGCATATTGTGTTTGAATTATCAATACTGTGATAGTTATTAATATTATTATTGTTATTATTATTGTTGCTGGTTCTGTGTTTTTTATTTGGTAAACAAATATTTCTTTTGAACGAATCTAAAGTACCTTTGACGCAACTGTAGGTTTAGAAATTTTTTATGGCTTGATTTTTATGATGAGTTTTAATGAAACACTGTCATTAAAACTATTTTCCCAGGCATATTTGAATAACCGTCTAAACAAGACTTAATTTATGCAGCTGGTAAAGATTCCACGCGTGAAACGTGCAAGGAAATGCTGACCTTTATGCTACATTGCTGAATTAGCATTTTCTTTTTATTTGGGACTTTATGTTAATTGGGGAGGGTTCGAGTTTTGCAGTTAAATGCGCTCGGCTATTATAACTTTAACCAAACTTGGGTTGAGTAGTATAATTACAGTTGCTTTCCTTCTTCTAATGTTTTATATGTATGTGTATATATATATATATATATATATATATATATATATATACTATATATATATATATTAATATTATATATATATATATATATATATATATATATATATATATATATATATAATATGATTGGAGAAGTATTGAATTAAAAGCTCAAGATAGAGACGACTGGCGAAATCTAAACGAGGCCCTTTGCGTCAATAGGCGTAGGATGAGATGATGATGAAGATATATATATATATATATATATATATATATATATATATATATATATATATATATATATATGTGTGTATATATATGTATATATGTATGTGTGTGTGTGTATATAATATAGCAGTATACTTTTCTTACTAAAATCTTATTAAATCTTATAAAATCTCTATATAGTCAACCCTAGGGAAAATGCTAGCCAGTTTCATTACATCACGATGATGTCGTGGGACGAAATCTGTCAGGATTCACACAGTACTAACATTTTTTTATTTTGTTTTATATATATTCCTTTCTGAGTGTGGATATCTTAACGTGGTGAAAGAGTTTGTGCATCGCCATGATCAGTAAATCTGTAGTAGTTAGGGCCACCCGTACTAGGTTGGTTTGCTGTGAGCGACCAGACTAAAGTCTCCACCATCACCAATCCGTAATGGCCAGCGTGATGATGAAATGGCCAAACCCCAGGCATGAGTAAGGACATTTCTGAGGCCTTTGTTGTACAATGGACTGGAAACGGCTGCATTTGTGGATGATTTATATATATATATATATATATATATATATAGATACATACATACATTATATATATATATATATATATATATACATATATATATATATAGAGAGAGAGAGAGAGAGAGAGAGAGAGAGAGAGAGAGGAGATACACACACACATATATATATATATATATATGCGTGTGTATGTGTGTGTGTTTGTGTGCGCGCACGCTTGTGTTTCTGTGTGTTTAAATGTCGAGGTACCATAGGTAAACGGTAAAGGATAGCCTCCTTCGTGTGATAGGTACAAACTTAGCTATGTAACGTCTATTCACATTGAAGAAAAAAGGTAAGCCTCTAGAACTGCTTTAAAGCTGCGGATGTTTTCATGGGAGTTTTTAAAGTCCTCACGAACCTAATGGCTTTTGCGCGCATGCGTCAGCTCTCACCACCACCTGCCTGAATGCATCTCTTTTTAGGCAGGCTCCTAAAAATACCTTTTGAATAGAACGAGAAGATATACAGTACTTACATTAACACATTCTCTCTCTCTCTCTCTCTCTCTCTCTCTCTCTCTCTCTCTCTCTCCTATGGGCTTATAATCTTCATATTGCATATTTCTTTTAAATTTTGTGTTTAACTCTTTCGATTGTCATTTTTTATTATTGTATAAGTATAGAGTTTACCTACTTATTACTGTCTTAACATAACTGATACCGTATCTTGCTTTGTTTCTTCCGTCTATTTTATAATTATTCATTCATTTCCCGAGCTTCCAAAGCATTGATAAATACGGAATTGTTTTTCCTATAGGAAAAGATGTTATCCTCCTCTCAGAAGCCGCGTAGGAACGAAGGATGCTACTCCTGGATCCTCAACGACCACCGTGAAACTATTCCACATAAAACTCTGTTCAAGAGCTCTTTTCTGACTATAGTGCCAGGCAATACGAAACACACAACTTAAGCACAGATATATTTTGGGGCAAATTTCGTCTGGGGACGTACGAAAAATGAGGGAATTCGTACAAATACAGTTACATAGAATATTTCATAGACAAGAAGAGAAACCTGTTATTCAAAGTTCATATGTTTTTCTAAACAACCTCGTAATGTTTATGTTTAATGCCCAAAATTTTATTTTAGCCAGCAATGTTACTTTTGTTATATTTTCCATAGTCAACCCTACGATAATTATTTTTATCATTCTGTATAATCCCCCGTGTAATTTTCATGCACAGTGAATTTTTAATTGTCAAGAAATATTCTTTAATTGTTGCGTTGGTTGGTTCATATTAAGCTGGTCTTGTTCCATCACATGCTCTTGGTTATAAACGGTTTGCTAGTGTTGTTAGGTGTGGAATGTTTTTGTCTACAGAGCCTCTGGGACCCACAACCAACTAACAGAAAAACGACGTTCATATCTCTCTCTCTCTCTCTCTCTCTCTCTCTCTCTCTCTCTCTCTCTGTATATATATATATATATATATATATATGTGTGTATATGTATATGTATATATATATGTGTGTATATGTATATATATGTATATATACATATATATATATATATATATATATATATATATGTATATGTATATATATACACATGTGTGTGTGTCCGTCCTTATTCACTTTCTCCCCAAAAGCTGAAATAACTTCAGACAGTGTAAACCTTCCGGTTCTTGTGATATATTTGACAACATCAAACTTTTATTTATCATGGTTGTGACCATCAGGGTCTACTTATCATCAGGCACGTGATTCACAGATTGTCTTTACCAAACATACAATAGAATTTGTAGAAATCAAAACCTAATTTCCTGCTACCTTGTAGGAATCAATTTTGGCATTTCATGATCTTCCAAAATGTATTTATATGTATATATACACACACACACACACACATATATATATATATATATATATATATATTTATATATATATATATATATATATATATTTGTGAACCATAATTATCTGATCTGCTGAAACATTGTTGACGAATGATGAAATTGGACATGTGTGGCTTTGATTGGCTCAAATTATTTGCAAGCTATTCAGGAGATTGATTGATTGATTTGAGGTTTTTTGGCATCCTGACATCTAAGGTCATTGACCTAATCAGGAGAATTGATTCATAATTTACATGGTGATTTGGTTGTTTTGAATTGTTTGTTGTATAATTGTTATTTAGATTGGATATTTGATTTAGAACTGTATATTGAATTAAGAATTAAAGAAAGGAAAAATTAAGAAATGTGCAAAGGTCATAATTTCATAATTTATCTTTTACTTATTGGTTTAGTATGGTTCATTATATTGATTTTCTTTTGTATTTTATTATATTTTTCCCTTATAATTTATAATTTACTCCTTTTCTTTTTTATGTACGCTACTCCCCCCAAGGGGGTCCTAGGGATGGTAACATGGAGATTTTTCCTGCTCAATAGCATTGTATCTTATTCTCAATTTCTTTCTCCGCCGCTTATATTTGTTCGTAGTCCCTCGTATTGTATCGGCCTTTTTCTGTTGAATTAACCCCCAGTAACTTTCCTCATGTTTCTCCATAACAGAAAAACCACTCTCTTGATCCTCGTCCACTTTCTTTCTGTTTTTATTTACTTCCTGGGCTCTGCTAACTTCGCTGATTTTATTTCATTATGTCTTCCGGAAAACCTCCTCAGTTCCAGGGAAAGGAAAGAGGGGGGGGGGGGGTTTAGAGGGAGGGAGGGGTCGAGTGGTACAGCCGAAGGTGAATTTGGGGGTTGGGGTGGGGGAATCACAGACGTCGGTCTTCCCGGGAGTTGATGGGCTCAAGTTGGACCGAGTTTTAGGTGGGAAGAATAAAACGAGAAGAATTGAATATTTGAAAGCAACACTCCTCCCTTCATTTGCCCTTTACGTTTAGAACCCCATTCCATCAGTCTTACCTTTACTAAAGTATAATTACACTTGAATCCTTTGAATAATTCACTCTTGCTGGATAATTTTTTTTTTTAAATCATCTTTTATGAATTTGGTATGGAGTGTATATAAAATCTTTTGAAATGTTTTTAAAAAAAATTCCAGTCTCCCATACTATATAGTTTATATTTCTTGTGGGTGTAAATGTGTATTTGTGGCCTGATTGGTAACGTCTCAGCTTGGTGTTTGCCAGACGGGGGTTCGAGTCCAGCTCAGACTCTTTACTGCCTTTAGTGTCTGCAACCTTACCATTCTTGTGAGCTAATGTCTGAAGGAACCTTTAGGTCTATCTGCTGAGTCCTCAGCAGCCATTACCTGGCCCTACCTGGTCCTAGTTTTGGTGTAGCGAGGGCTTGGGCGTTGATCATATAATATATGGTGAGTCTCTAGGGCTTTGTCCTGTTTGCTAGAGCAATGTCACTATCTCTTGCCTCTGTCATTCATGAGCGAACATTAAACTGGTGATTGTACTTTACCATGAAACGATCAATAAGTTCTGACTACTAATTATCTTTATTTAATGATTGTAGAAATTAATTTTATCGATTTTTTTCGCCACTGTCGCTTATGTTACATTGGAAATTAAAAAAAATACATAAAAATAGAAGATTACTTATTGGAATTCCCGGAGAGAGTAATCCTGAAGAAGTAATCTCTCGCTCTCATTTTTTATCCTTAAGAAACCACTATAAAACTTTTCTCAGCTTTAACTTCATTCTTCCCTAAATTTTCCGACCTGCTTCACATTTCTCTTAAAATTTCCGAGCAATTTCCCCTAACCATTTGCTCCCCCTCCCCAACTCTCCCTTTACCATCCTCCACCTCTAACTTTCTCTCAGGGAGCCTTACTCCTCCTACCCCCTACCTCTTCTTTCCTTCCGTTTCCTCACAGAGCTCCACAAGTATTTTCTTCTCCGGAGGGAGGTTCCCCCCTCCCTCTTCCCTCCTCCTTGATGGGAGGTATTTTGGAAGTACCTGGATTGAGGTGAATTAACCTTTCGTCAATAAAAGTCTATTTCTTATTCGCATGTCATTGTTCATGTTAGCATTAAACCGTTTTGTATTTGGATTTCTTTCTACGCACGTATAGATTGTTAAGTTTACAATTTCATATTCCTTTTATACTTCTCAGGTGTCAGTTCCCTTGCCGGGGTAAACAGCTAGATATCTCATTGTACTGAATCTATCACATGAACTAATGAAAATAGAAATTTCGAATCATAGTCTGATGACTCGAGTACAAATCCTGGCCAAGGTGGATCCACATATATAAATTCCTTTTGGTTATATGTCATTCTCCATATATAGTAATTTTGATATCAAGGGGTACTCTTGGCTTAATATTTGAGACCATCTCTTTCAAATAGGGCTTTGGGCGGAGCTCCAAGGGAAAAGAAAACAAAATAATTTCTAAATTCATACTCAAACCGAATTGTGGGTGAACACAGATGCGGAAAACTTACACATTTGCCTGTTCATAAACTTAAACTGAATATGATTCAGACGTGTATCAAATTACTTGAGAGAAATACATTACTTCCTTCATAGTTAGGCCTTTCTTTTTCTGAGTCTCTTTCACAATAAACGTCCAGTTTTTTCCTGGCGTTTTTCTCCCCCTCCTTCTCCCCGCTTGACGTTTTCGTGTTATACCTGTTAAACGCTTTTCAACATCCCATTGTGTCACCATATACAGTGAAACTAGATGACCACACTGTAGCATTCTGTGTTTTTTTTCTTTTTTTTTTGCATAATATAAATGTATATTATAGAGTATATATATTTTTATTTATATATAAGGGATTTTAACATAGGAAATATATTTTTGGGTGAGATAGCCATGTCGTCCTAATGTAAGTTCCTCTAGGCAGTTTTTACTTGGATATATATATATATATATATATATATATATATATATATATATATATATTATATGTGTGTGTGTGTGTATATATATGTATTTATATATGTATATATTTATATATATATATATATATATATATATATATATATATATATGTATATATATATATATATATATATGTGTGTGTGTGTGTGTGTGTGTGTGTGTTTCTAAGCACAACGGTATTTGTATATTCTTGTGTGCTAACACCCATTTCACCGTTCACAAATTTTCTACCGATCGCTCTTATTCTAAGCAATATATCTCTTTTGGTATTTGTGTAAAATTAGTTTTTATAAATAGGGATGCACATTTCAGCGCAGTTTCGAAAATGACTTGGTGTAATTTATCACAGAATATTTAAAAAGCAAATAAAAAAATTTAACTATCTGTTATCCATTAAACACTGGGCGGAAATTATGAAAGAAATTTATGATGCTTTACGGAGAACTTGCCTGTTGGTATATTGCTTTCATGTATCTACGTAGAATGAGAGTACATTCTGGGATACTAATTGTAGTTTCATTCTTAAGCAGAATTTATTTAAAAGGTCAAAATGATTGGTTGAAGTTTGATAGAAATTTTTAATTTCTGTATATAAAGCAGGACAGGATTAGAAATGAAACTATAAGAGAGATTACTCAGTGCCATATGTGGATGAGATCATGATGAGGGGTAGATGGAGATGGTTTGGGCATGCTCTACGCACCCCAAGAGAGATTAGCTCACCAAACGTTCAGCTGGGCTCCACAAGGAGACCCAGGCCTACATGGCTGAGAACTATGAAGCGCGAAGTAGGAGATGATGAATGGAGAATGATTAAATTAAAAGCTCTAGACAGAGACGACTGGCGAAATCTAACCGAGGCCCTTTGCGTCAATTGGCGTAGGAGGAGATGATGACGACTTCTATTGGAGCCAATTCCATAAGAAGTAAAGCCCTTCAGAAGACATCCCTTTTGAAATTTAGTTTATTATGGACCCGGGGATAGATGGAGAAGAAATAGGGATGGTTGAATTAACAGTAGGAGATAGACAAGATGAAAAAGTAACACAACAAAAGGTTGGAAGGGGACCGGGAGATAATATGACGTCAACAAGATATAAATAGATTAGTGTCGTCAGTACACCTTGCTCGTTATCACGTGGGCATTACTTATTGATCTTTGCATTGTGCCTTCTACCCATATCTACATCCATTTTATAGCCTTCCACTGTACATCCAATCCCTCTTATTCCTTCTTGTTGTCAAACCTCTGTCAATTTTACTTCATGATGCAACTTCGCGTATCACAGATAGTCTATAGGGACC
Source organism: Palaemon carinicauda (assembly GCF_036898095.1). Classification (NCBI taxonomy): domain Eukaryota; kingdom Metazoa; phylum Arthropoda; class Malacostraca; order Decapoda; family Palaemonidae; genus Palaemon; species Palaemon carinicauda. The sequence continues at coordinate 122,292,201 of NC_090729.1, forward strand.
ATATGCTATAACTCAGTTCTATCATGGGCCATATTCCATAAATCAATTCCATGGTCGGGGCATATGGACCATAATACCAAAAGTCAATTCCATCGCTGGGCCATATGGACCATATTCCATAAATCAATTCCGTCTCATGGCCATATGGACCATATTCCATAAATCATTTCCATTGCCGATCCATATGGACCATATACCATAAATCATTTCCATCGCCGGTCCATATGGACCATATACCATAAATCATTTCCATCACCGGGCCATACAGACCATATTCCATAAATTAATTCCATCTCAGGGCCATATGGACCATATTCTTCAAGTCAATTCCATCTCCGGGTCATATGGACCTTATTCCATAAATTGATTCCATCGCCGGACCAAATGGACCATGTACCATAAATCATTTCCATCGCCGGGCCATATGGACCATATTCCATAACTCATTTCCATCGCTGGTCCATATTGACCATATACCATAAAGCATTTCCATCGCTGGTCCATATGGACCATATACCATAAATCCTTTCCATCGCCGGTCCATATGGACCATATTCCTTAAATCATTTCATCCCCGGTCCATATGGACCATATTCTTTAAATCATTTCATCCCCGGTCCATATGGACCATATACCATAAATCATTTCCATTGCCGGGCATATGGGCCATATTCCATAAATCATTTCCATCGTCGGTCCGTATGGACCATATACCATAAATAATTTCCATCGCCGGTCCATATGGATCATATTCCATCGTCGGGCCTTATGGACCATATACCATAAATCATTTCCATCGCCGGTCATATGGATCATATTCCATTGTCGGGCCATATGGACCATATACCATAAATCATTTCCATTGCCTGGCTATATGGACCATATTCCATAAATTAATTCCATCTCAGGGCCATATGGACCATATTCTTTAAGTCAATTCCATCGCCGGGCCATATGAACCATATTCCAAAAATCAATTCCATCGTCTGGCCATATTGACCATATACCATAAATTATTTCCATCGCCGGGCCATATGGACCATATACCCTAAATAATTACCATCGCTGGGCCGTATGGACCATATTCCATAAATCATTTCCATTGCCGGTCCATATGGACCATATACCATAAATCATTTCCATCGTCGGGCCATGTGGACCATATTCCATAAATTAATTCCATCGTTGGTCCATATTGACCATATACCATAAATCATTTCCATCGCTGGTCCATATGGACCATATTCCATAAATCAATTCCATCGCTGGGCCATATGGACCATATTCCATAAATCAATTCCATCGCTGGGCCATATGGACCATATTCCATAAATCAATTCCATCGTCGGTCCATATGGAGCATATACCTTAAATCATTTCCATCGCTGGTCCATATGGACCATATACCGTAAGTCATTTCCATCGCTGGGCCATATGGACCATATTCCATAAATCATTTCCATCGCCGGTACATATTTACCATATACCATAAATCATTTCCATTGCCAGTCCATATGGACCATATACCCTAAATAATTTCCATCGCCGGGCCATATGGACCATATTCCATAAATCATTTCCATCCCCGGTCCATATGGACCATATACCATAAATCATTTCCATCGTCGGGCCATGTGGACCATATTCCATAAATCAATTCCATCGTCGGGCCATATGGAGCATTTACCATAAATCATTTCATTGCCGGTCCATATGTACCATATACCATAAATCATTTCCATCGCTGGTCCATATGGAGCATTTACCATAAATCATTTCATTGCCGGTCCATATGTACCATAAACCATAAATCATTTCCATCGCCGGTCCATATGGAGCATTTACCATAAATCATTTCATTGCCGGTCCATATGTACCATATACCATAAATCATTTCCATCGCCGGGTCATATGGACCATTTTCCATAAATCAATTCTATGGCCGGGTCATACGGACCATATTCCATAAATAATTTCCATCGCTGGTCCATATTTACCATATACCATAAATCATTCTACAAGTCAATTCCATTGCCACACCATATGGACCATATTCCATAAATCAATTCCATCGGCGGGGCATATGGGCCATATTCTAGAATTCAATTCCATTGCCGGGCCATAAGGACCATATTCCAAAAATTTATTCCATCTCTGGGCCATATGGACCATATTCTTTAAATCAATTGCATCGCTGGGCCATATGGACCATATTCCATAAATCAATTCCATCTCCGGGCTGTTTGGACCAAAAATGCTGGAAATGAGTAAGGGAAGATGTAACGCCATAAGCAGGAAGTTTGACAAAACCAGAGCCTTATGCCAGCCTCTTTCAAATGCCGTGGAAATGTCAACAGCAACGATAGTAAAAGGTCAAGTGTAACTCCTGCTTCAGGAGAATCCATACTGATGATCAGAATGAAGAGAATTGAATAAAAATCGTGTAAGAAGTGAAAATGAGTGAATTTAAGAATATAGGATGGTATTTGATAGGAGTAGGGCGGTCACAATGCTTTGGGATTATCTGTACCTTATTTTTCGAGGATGAAGGTTAAGTGCAGGATTTAGAAATTGTGGAAAATATATGGCCAAGCGCTGGAGCTAGTCAGCCTGCAAAGTTGTTATGAAATATGCCAAAAATAAGATCTGGTTTGTGAAGATACACTTAAAGATTTGCTGTCAAAAGGCGGTAAAAACTAGAATAAATGTTGCCAAGCATTTACCGTTTTAAAAACGGATATATTGACGTAAAGTAGTGATATTACGGTCACGAACCCGTAGAAGATAGTAACAAAGTAGGGTAAAATTGCGGTCGCTTTTAGTTTATTGAAATACAGCTGAGAACAGTAAATTTTACGGTGAATTTCCGATGAAAATAACGTTTTTTTTTAACAGTGTAGTCTGCCTGCAAAGAAATCTGCCAAAAATATGATCTGTTCTGTAAAGATACAAGACCTCTGCAGATCTTAGGAACAGATGTTATTTGGCTGTCTTCAGATCAGACTCGCGTAGCTTAGGAGATTCGGAAGATCTGAAATCGCTGAGATATGATTTAGTTTAAAAGGAAGAGCCGAGGAATTGGGCTTTTTCATCATAAGAGCAGGCTATAGATCCATCGCATTCACCCGATCCATAGAAATAGAGGAGCCATGCATTGAAAACGGTACTTCTCGTTTTCCCTAATACTTTTTGATCGGATTTTCGATATCTTTTTTTTCTCTCTTTAGATCCAAGTGGGAAATGAAAGGAAGAGTTCCTACTCGTGTATGTCGAGCTTCTAACTCTTGCCAGGAGATATAATTTAATGCTTCAAGGAATTTGACTATTATGCTTATACGTAGGTTGAGGGTCATAAGACTAAATGCCACCCTTTCCGGACTCAAGAGTTGTAAGGATAAACTCGTTTTCCAGTAGTATTATAACTCTAAAATTATTAATGTAGAAATCGATCTAAAACTCTTATGGGATTGTGATGTTAATCGGTGGTATCAGTTTCAAGTTATTTATCCCATAATCACAAATTTCGTGTTATGAGGCGTAAATGTTGTCCTCAAAGCACGCGAAAAGATGTAGACTACTTGTTATAATGTTTGAGGGGTATTGTAATTAATTTCATATCTTGCCATCAAAGATTATATTCTTGTGTTTGTAATATAATAGTCGTTGATGAAAAACGGGAGCTGTTGAAATTTATTGTCGGGGAAGCTAATGTTTGGTAAAAAAGAATTGAAAGTTGTTGATAGACCATAAGTTCTAGAAGTGTGAGAAAAAGGGGTTAGTCTGCCTGAAAATTTGGAGTAGATTTCTTTTAATTGGGTTTAATATCTTAGATTGCCTCTAAAATTGTATATTCCGAATTTAATTTGAAAAGATAAAATCGTCATTGAGATGATGGTGTATACAGTAGTTGAAGTGGCAGAACAAAATGGCCGTGTGCTTTATATTTTCTTAAAGATAAATGTGAAAAGTGTCCGCCGTATTTTCAATTCATAAGTATACTGTTTTATAAAACGTCAAACTGTTTTAATGATTTTTTTTCTCGATAATTTACTGTTTTTGATTAGTTCAGCTAAATTTAGAACATTCTAATAATATCTGACAAGATATAACCTTTGCTACTCACAAAACCTCCCAACAAACCTTTGACATCAGTTTAGTTGATCTTATAAATACTCTTAGTGATTTACTGTTGAAATCTTTCCCATGTCTTGATTTAAATGGTCTCCAAATAGCCAGCGAATGAAGTTACTGCATCATTATTACACTTTTAGTTTTCAATTATCACCTCAATTTATGAATATTCGATTTCGTGAAATCTATTATCGTGTGTTTTTCTTTGGTGACGCGGCAAATTATGGACATGTGTACTTTTACATTTGTTTTTCTTCGTTCTGTTTCTTTTCCATATCCCTTAACAATTTAATGTCGGCTTGTCACGTACCTCCCCTATTTATTATTATTAGTATTATTATTATTATTAGCAGAAGCAGCAAGGTTATCAACCATGGTTTGAATAAAAAAATTAAAATATTGTAAGTTAAGTAACAACGTTTGAATAGATCATATAAAAACTATAGAACGAGACATATGATAACCTGTTCAAGAAAATATAATTTATAAAAAAAAATTCCTAACTTCAGAAGTTTCACAGATTCCACCACAAAATTAGGAAGATCATACCACAGTCTGGACACAGCTGGAATAAAACATCTAGAATACTGTGTGGTAATGTGCCTTATGATGGCGAAAGAATTTGTACACATCTGCGTATGTAATAAAAAATCAGCAGTTAATTGTATTTAAAAAAACATATATAATAAAGAACAAGTCTCTCTCTCTCTCTCTCTCTCTCTCTCTCTCTCTCTCTCTCTCTCTCTCTCTCTCTCTCTCTCTCTCTCTCTCTCTCTATATATATATATATATATATGTATATATATATGTATATATATATATTTATATATATATATATATATATATATATATATATATATATATATATATATATATATATATATATATTCGTTCGGTCACGTGCATCTGCATTGTCAGACATATAGCTTGTTTTTTTGGTTTTTTTTTTAGGGGGGGGGGGGAAGTAGTGATACCCTGGTGAGGTAGGTTTGCGTGTTTGATTATCTATCTAGATATTTAGTCGGTATTTTTGACGGATCGCGTATACTAGTGTAGTAATAATGATCGGCCGAGATTATTATTATTATTATTATTATTATCATTATTGTTATTATTATTATTAGCTAGGCTACAGCCCTAGTTGGAAAAGCTAGATGCTATAATCCCAAGGGCTTCAATAGGGAAAAATAGCCCCGTAGTGACGAAAGGAAATAAGGAAATAAGTAAACTATATAAGAAGTAATGAACAATCAAAATAAAATATTTTGGAAACATTAACAACATTAAAACAGGTATTTCATATACAAACTATAAAAGTATTTATATCAGCCTGTTCAACATAAAAACATTTGCTGCAAGTTTAAAATTTTGAGATCCTACTGATTCAACTATCCGATTAGGAAGATCATTCCACAACTTGGTCATAGCTGGAATAAAAATTCTAGAGTACTGTGTAGTATTGAGCCTCATGATGGAGAACGCCTGACTATTGGAATTAACTGCCTGCCTAGTATTACGAACAGGATGGAACTGTCTGGGAAGTTCTGAATGTAAAGGATGGTCAGAATTATAAAAAATATTATGCCTCATGCATAGCGAACTAATTGAACGACGGTGCCAGAGACTAATATCTAGATCAGGAATAAGAAAGTTAATAGACCGTAAGTTCCTGTTCTACAAATTAAGATGAGAATCAGCAGCTGAAGACCAGACAGGAGAACAATACTCGAAACCAAGCAGAATGATAGAATTAAAACGCTTCTTCAGAATAGATTGATGCCGGTATAACAAAGTATTTCTCCTAGAGTATTACAGTATTGCCTTGAAGAAAATGATTTAATGGTGGTATTGATAATAAAAATAACAACATGAGAGTGTGTAATTATTCAGAGAGGATGCTGCTCCCATGGAGAACAAGACGTAGCTGTGATTTTCAGATGCACATTGTGACGTCATAGCGTATGATCGGATGCACTGTGCGACGTCATAGCGAATGATCAAATACACATTGTGACGTCATAGATTATGATCTGTCAAATCATATGCGAAGTTCACGGAAGCCATTGCTTCAATCCAGATGTAAAAGATGGTCCATGATATTTTTTGCCATACCCGATGGCAACGTCGCTTCAGGTCGAGTTATTTGAAGGCAAGTGGACCATTGAAAAACTCGGCTGATGATGAGATGACAAAGGGAACTGAGATTTTTGAAAGCCCCCTTCATCGCTCCCCTGACATTCATGAGTTCCGCGATCGTAACTCCTTTATGGGAAACCAGATCCCGGAATATTTTCCGGAGGTCAGTTACCCTTTTTTCACGGAGCTTTACGAGTCTTTGAACGAAGGATTCTTTAAAGGAAGTATTCCTATATGTTGCGATAACGGTTTCTCCGATTTTTTTCTACCTATACAGTATAATTTAGTACTTATATTTCCAATATTTATTGAGATATTTTGGGAGTAGTAGTTTATTGAATTTCCAAAGTTTAAAATGATTTTAAATGATTACAATTCTAGATGAATTTTTTATGCATTCTACCCATTCCATTTTTAGTTTTTTTTTTTTCATTCTTTTCCTCTTATGTGCGTACTCTGGATATCTGTATACATCTGGAAAATGTATTTAACGTTTACCCATTAGAATTACCATGATTTCTTACAATAGTACTGGCAAAAGAGAAAGTTGGAATTGAACGCAATACTAAAATAAAAGTTTTAGAACATTTAAAACAATATACCACGAATTCTAGATTAAACCATTAGTAGTGAAAGTTTAGAATGTGAGTATTCTTTTTACTGCACCGTGTACTGGCTTTAAAAAAATCATTTGTAAATTCAGCTTCTCTATCTAGGTAATAGTCGAAAGGACCTTTACCCGTTGAAAGTGTGGTTGAGATTACGGGAGCAGTTTGGCAATGCGACGTCTATTCTGGCCAATGAATGGGCAGCCCTGCTAATGATAATAGCTTAATGGTAACAGTAATGACTATGTCTGCTATAAAAAGAATTTTGGGTGGAAAGGCATCAACCCTAGTCTGTCGTATTGTATTTTTTTTTTTACATATACACTTACGTACTTACATATTCAGAGAGAGAGAGAGAGAGAGAGAGAGAGAGAGAGAGAGAGAGAGAGAGAGAGAGAGAGAGAGAGACTTACCTTACCTTACCTTATTGCCTTATTTTATGTTTGGGTTCCCCCAGGTCCCTCAGTGTGAGGCACCTCGTATATCCACCAGAGAGTTGCTAATGCATCTTCTGGTGTATTTTGCATCTTCCAGTCTTGGATAGTCTGGGATGCATCTTAGGTATTTATCGAGCTTATTCTTAAACACAACTACGCTCACTCCTGATATGTTTCTTAGATGAGCTGGCAGCACATTAAATAGTCGCTGCATTATCGATGCTGGTGCGTAGTGGATTAATGTCCTGTGCGTTTTCCTTAGTTTTCCTGGTTTATTTTTTGGCACTATTAATCTACCTCGGCTTGCTCTTTCTGAAATTTTTAGCTCCATGATGTTTTCAGTAATTCCTTCTATTTGCTTCCATGCTTGTATTATCATGTAGCGTTCTCTTCTCCTTTCTAGACCATACAGTTTTATAAATTGCAGTCTTTCCCAGTAGTCAAGTTCAGTAACTTCTATTCTAGCAGTATAGGACCTTTGTACACTCTCTATTTGTGCAATATCCTTTTGGTAGTGTGGGTACCATATCACATTGCAGTACTCGAGAGTACTACGTACATAAGTATTGTAAAGCATAATCATGTGTTCAGCTTTTCTTGTTTTAAAGTGTCTGAATAACATTCCCATTTTTGCTTTACAATTAGCCAACAGTGTTGCTATTTGGTCGTTGCATAACATATTCCTATTTAACATTACACCAAGGTCTTTAATTGCTTCCTTGCTTGTGATTGTCTCGTTATTAGGTCCCTTGTATGCATATACCATTCCTTTTCTGTTTCCATAATTCATTGATTCGAATTTATCGGAGTTAAATACCAACCTATTTATCTCCGCCCATTCATATATTTTGTTTAGATCTCTTTGTAGTGAGTTCCTATCTTCATCACAAGTAATTTCTCTACTTATTCTTGTGTCATCGGCGAAACTTCTCACTACAGAGTTTTCAACATCACAGTCTATGTCTGAGATCATAATAACAAACAACAGTGCAGCTAATACCGTACCTTGTGGCACGCCAGATATTACCTGAGCTTCATCCGATTTCTCGTCATTTGCAACCACTATCTGTTTTCTGTTTTGCAGGAATTCTTTTACCCATTTTCCTATCTTTCCCACAATATTATGCTTTCTCATTTTTTTTCTCTAATATATTATGGTCTACCTTGTCAAAGGCTTTTGCAAAATCTAGATAGATCACATCTGTGTCTTTTTCATTTATCATAATTTTGTATATGTTTTCATAGTGTGCTATCAGTTGGGTTTTTGTACTTTTTCCGGGCACAATACCGTGTTGAGCTATATTAAACAAATTATTTTTAACCAAATGATTCATTATTTTCTTTTTTATTACCCTCGCATACACTTTCATAATATGTGATGTTAGACTAACAGGTCTATAATTGCTTGCCTCTAGTCTTGATCCACTTTTGAAGATAGGGGTTATATAAGCTAATTTATGTTTAACATATATCTCGCTCATATCTACACTTTGTCTTAGCAGTATTGCAAGCGGCTTCGCGATAGTGTTTGCAGTTTTTTTAACAAAATTGCTGGAACTCCATCTGGTCCGGCTGCCGATCCATTTTTAATTTCTTTTATAGCCTTGACAATATCTGCTTCATTAATATCTATATCCGTTAGATATTCAACATTTTCTTCTCTCATTTGTTTCATTATTCTCATTCGCAATTCTTGGCGTGAACTCACTCTTATATTTTTCTGCTAATATGTTGCATATTTCCTTTTTTTCATTCGTTAGCCGTCCTTCAATTCTTAGAGGGCCTATTTCTAATCTCCCTTTATTCATCTTTTTTGCATAGGAGTCAAGTACTTTGGGTTTTTTTTTGTATTTTGAAGTGTCCTTTCTTTTAAGTCCCTTTTTTTTATTTTCTTTCGACTGTATAATCTTTTGATCTGCATTTTCTATCTGACATTTTATTTCCATCATTTTCCACACATTTTTTTCTTTTGCAAGATTTTTCTTCCACTTTCTAATTTTCTGAAATAAGATCCTTCTGTCTCTTGGTATGCATGTCTTTTGTTTATTGTTTTTTTTTCGGTACATATTTTTCAACAATTTTCTCCAGTATTTTGTACAGTATGTCCGTATTTACCTGTATATCATCACTTACAAATACATTTTTCCATTCTTTAATCAGTTCTTCATTTATCTCTGACCATTTTATATTCTTACTATGAAAATTATATTTTCCATATCCTTCCCAACGTTTTTTGCTTTGATTAATTCTGCGATCACTTGATTGGAATGGACTATTAATTCTATGACATTGTGGTCTGAAATTCCCGTGTTATACACTTATTTCTTTAACATAATTCACCTCATTCAAAAATACTAGATCTAGGACATTTTCCTTTCTTGTTGGAATGTGGTTTATTTGTTGCATACTATGTTCTAATAGCATATCTTGAAGCTTTTCAAATTGCCTCTTATCTTCTGCGCTACTATTACTTTGTTTTTTATATGTATACATACAACCACTTTCTTCTATCCGTTCTTTCCAATCCACGAAAGGAAAGAGAGAGAGAGAGAGAGAGAGAGGAGAGAGAGAGAGAGGAGAGAGAGAGAGAGAGAGAGAGAGAGAGAGAGAGAGAGAGAGATTGCCCAATTTCTTTATAGCTTCAGCAGTTTTCCATATATATATATATGAGAGAGAGAGAGAGAGAGAGAGAGAGAGAGAGAGAGAGAGAGAGAGAGAGAGAGAGAGAGAGAGAGAGAGTGCTAAATTGGTTTGCAACATCAGCAGTTTGCCAAACATTTTTTTATGTCGGCGAGAGAAAGTCCCTATCTTTGTCACAACACGACAAACAATTTTCCGTCGATTTTTCTCTCTCTCCTTTCGTGACCCCTTATAGGTAATCCTTCCTCAGCCGCTCATGTTCACACATCTGATCCGATTTGCTGTGGGGTTGCTTCGCTCGCTCAGTTATTGATACGTTCCTGAGACTATTTACCTTTTTGACGGCGCAAAATTTATGCAGGAATTAGAAAAAATATTCTTACTCTATATGTATACGTACATACGTACGTACAATTGACTTCATTAATTCCGGTACACTTTACGGGAAGGTAAGGAGACGTCAGTGAACCGGAATTAATAAGGCCAACTGTACATGCTTATGTTTACTGCTATATTGGAGTTGACGTGCACGCAAATTAATTTTTTGTGTGTGTATATGCATATATGTACAATATATATATATATATATATATATATATATATATATATATATATATATATATATATATGCATATATATATATATATAGATAGATAGATAGATAGATAGATAGATAAGTGCCTGTATTGTCTGCGTTGCTTCGTGAATTTTTGTCTAATAGACGCAAGTCTTCCTATCGGGAAAAGAAACCATTTATTCATGTTCATTTTCGCCATATTTATATTCTCTTATCGTGCAGTTATTTATGTCGACGCTTAATTTCCTGTTATATTTTTCATTATGAAATCTTATCCACAGCTGCCTTCAGACACATCTTTCAATGCCATTCGTTTTTTAATTTTATTTTCTATTTCATCCTTTTTATGTTGCTCTAGGGTTATGGCGACCTATATGATAACATCCCTGACTGACTATCACCAGACTGGGGTTTGAGATCCTCTCAAACTCGTTAGTTCCTTTAGTGTCTGAAACCTCACCATCCTAGTAACCTAAGGATACGTCTCTGACGGTAATCACCAGGCTGGGGTTCGAGATCCGCTCAAACTCGTTAGTTCCTTTAGTGTCTGCAACCTCACCATCCTTGTAATCTAAGGATTCGTCTGTGACTGGTGATCGCCAGGCTGGGGTTCGAGTCCCGCTCAAACTCGTTAGCTCCTTTAGTAGCTGCAATCTCAACATCCTTATGAGCTAAGGAGGGAGATTTTGGGAGAGCCTATAGGTGTGTCTGCTGAGTCATCAGCAGCCATTGCCTGGCCCTCCTTGATCCTAGCTTGGGTAAAGAGGTGACTTGGGCGCTGGTCGTCTTTAGGGCATTGTCCTGCTTGCTAGGGCAATGTCACTGTCCCTTGCTTTCTGCCATTCATGAGTGGCCTTTAAACCTTTAAACCATCATCTTTTGGTTCATAAGAAAATTTCTGTGAATCAGGCAATTGGAAAAGATTTATTTCTCCCACTCTCTTCATCCATTTTATTTTTTTAAACTCGAAGTAAAAACTAACCCTCGAGCAACCAACTCCAAAACAGTGTGTCGCATTCCTTTGCTCTTTTTCCCCCCCATCCTTTTCCCCCCCCACCTTCCCACATCCTCCCCCCCCCCCCTGCAATTCCTGACTACAAACAGTGGTCCTCGTCCCACCAACATGATGCCATCTCTGCTAAATTCGCTTTGGAGCTCACAAAAGGTCCTTGTTTGTCTTGGAACACAAAGAATGTCCGGACTTACTCTGGCTACCAACTCTACTCCTGTGCATTTCGGCTTAGAATTCAGCATTTGTAGGTATTTCTTTTCATTAGTGCGTTTAATGTGTAAACATTTTATTTGGAATTTAGAAAGAGAATCTAGGTCGCCCTTTATTTCATTTTATTTAAGCCTTTGAAATAGATATAATTAATGTGGTTTTAGTTATTTATCTGTTTAGTGTTTCATTTTTTTTTTTATTAATGTGATTACCACAGCCAATTTTGTAGATTATTTATTTACGTGGCTATTACATTTTTATGGAAGAGTAATTTTCATCCTTTTTTTTCCGTTTCTGTGACGGTAGATCAACCCCTTTTGGATTCCTTCAACTATAATTCAACCTTTTCCCTGGGACAATGCCTGTTGACCGCGGCCCAAATCCTGCCAAGTTGTAAAGGCCCAAAGTTGCTTTAACCTTTTTTTTTTTTTTTTTTTTTTTTTTTTTTTTTTTTTTTTTTGCACAGAGCTGTCTGACTACTGTCTCCTCCTCCTCCTAATTCTCTCTTTCTCCTCTTCCTCCTCCTCCTCCTAATTATCTCTTTCTCCTCTTCCTCCTCCTCCTCCTCCTCATCATCATCATCATCGTTTTCCTCCTCCTCCTCCTCATCATCATCGACATCATCATCATCATCATCATAAGTTTCCTCCTCGTTCTCCTCCTCCTATTCCTCCTCTCATTTGTTTTAAGTTCCAAGTCCTTTGATGACCTTTCGTTGAGAATTAGAGGTGAGATGTGTAATATTTTATTTTTGATGTCTGTTTACCATTACTATTTTTTTTTCTTATTTCTTCCCTTTTCAATGTTTTCCTCTTTCATTCTCTTTTAGACAGTGTTTAATTAAATGCCACATTTACTATCTATCCTTATCTGCTATGAAGATATTAGAAATATGATTCGAATATTTGAGTTGTTTATATAACTATTAAATTTTCACCAAAGGATAAGTTTGTTGACGACCGATACACACAGACGCACACACATACACATATATTTTTATGTATATATATATATATATATATATATATATATATATATATACTGTATATATATGTTCGAATAATGGATTATGATGATGTTCGCATTAATATCCATGTTTATCACTTTTTATGGTGTATGTCATATATTTGTTTCTAGTATATTTTCAATCACACACTTTTGCAAAATTCTTAATTTGATTTCTTAATTGTATAGCAGAGACTAGAAGTTAATCCTTAATTGTATTTAAAGGTTTAAAGGCCTCTTATGAATGACAGAGGCAAGGCATAGTGACCTTGCCCTATTAAACAGGACAATGCCCTAGATATTGACCACATATACACTTATAATAGGCACACAAGCCCCCTCTCTTCCCAAGCTAGAACCAAGGAGGGCCTGGCAATGGCTGCTAATGACTCAGCAGTTAGACCTGATTGTACTTTTACCTAATGAAATTCACAGATATTTTTACCATCTCTGAGTGATTTCGTCGACTTATTCGTATTATATCAATTATGTTTAATCATTGCATAACTCTTCTACTGCCTCTTGGGTTAGAATTCTCTTGCTTCAGGGTACAATCTGGCACTCTATTCTATCGAATTTCTCTTCCTCTTGTTTTGTTGAAGTTTTTATAGTTATTATAATAGGAAACATTTATTTTAATGTTACCGTTCTTAAAGTTTTTTATTTTTCCTTGTTTCCCTTTCTCACTGGGCTATTTTCCCTGGTGGGGCCCCTGGGGTTATAGCATCCTGCTTTTCCATCTATGGATGTATCTTAGCAAGTAATAATAATAATACAGTACATAGTGGCGGTGTCAATGAACTCGATCATTATGACACCAATATACAGATAAAGCTTCTATCAAGTTTCTCATTTCTTTGGGGGGAAACTCTCCTTGCACAGAATGTTCAGGAAAACTCTCCCTGCACAGATTGTTCAGGAAAACTCTCCTTGCACAGATTGTTCAGGAAAGCTCCCTGCACAGACTTTTCAGAAAAACTATCTTTGCACAGATTGTTCAGGAAAAGGTCCTTTCACAGATTGTTCAGGAAATCTCTCCTTGCTTAGTATGTTAAATAAAACCTCTTGCACAGATTGTTCAGGGAAACTCTCCTTGCACAGATTGTTCAGGGAAACTCTCCTTGCACAGATTGTCCGGGAAAACTTTTCCTTGCACTGATTGTTCAAGAAAACACTGATTGTTTCAGAAACTCCTTGCGCATATTGTTCAAGAAAACTCTTTTTGCAGAGATTGTTCTGGAAAAGTAACTCTGTGCAAATTGCTCACGAAAACTCTTTGCACAGAGCGTTCAAGAAAACTCTCCTGGCACACATTGTCCTGGAAAACTCTCCTTGCACAGATTGTTCAGGAAAACCTTTCCTTGCACTGATTTTTTCGGAAAACTCCTTGCACATGTTGTTCAAGAAAACTCTTTGCAGAGATTGTTCTTGGAAACTCTCCTTGCACAGATTGCTTGCAAAAACTCTCTGCACAGAGTGTTCAAGAAAACTCTCCTGGCACACATTGTCCTGGAAAACTCTCCTTGCACAGATTGTTCAGGAAAACCTTTCCTTGCACTGATTGTTTCGGAAAACTCCTTGCGCATGTTGTTCAAGAAAACGCTTTGCAGAGATTGTTCTTGGAAACTCTCCTTGCACAGATTACTCGCGAAAACTCTCTGCACAGAGTGTTCAAGAAAACTCTCCTGTCACACATTGTCCAAGAAAACTATCCTTGCACAGATTGTTCAGGAAAACTTTTCCTTGCACTGATTGTTTCGGAAAACTCCTTGCGCATGTTGTTCAAGAAAACGCTTTGCAGAGATTGTTCTTGGAAACTCTCCTTGCACAGATTACTCGCGAAAACTCTCTGCACAGAGTGTTCAAGAAAACTTTCCTGTCACACATTGTCCAAGAAAACTATCCTTGCACAGATTGTTCAGGAAAACCTTTCCTTGCACTGATTGTTTCGGAAAACTCCTTGCGCATGTTGTTCAAGAAAACGCTTTGCAGAGATTGTTCTTGGAAACTCTCCTTGCACAGATTACTCGCGAAAACTCTCTGCACAGAGTGTTCAAGAAAACTTTCCTGTCACACATTGTCCAAGAAAACTATCCTTGCACAGATTGTTCAGGAAAACCTTTCCTTGCACTGATTTTTTCGGAAAACTCCTTGCACATGTTGTTCAAGAAAACTCTTTGCAGAGATTGTTCTTGGAAACGCTCTTTGCACAGATTGCTTGCAAAAACTCTCTGCACAGAGTGTTCAAGAAAACTCTCCTGTCACACATTGTCCAAGAAAACTATCCTTGCACAGATTGTTCAGGAAAACCTTTCCTTGCACTGATTGTTTCGGAAAACTCCTTGCGCATGTTGTTCAAGAAAACGCTTTGCAGAGATTGTTCTTGGAAACTTTCCTTGCACAGATTACTCGCGAAAACTCTCTGCACAGAGTGTTCAAGAAAACTTTCCTGTCACACATTGTCCAAGAAAACTATCCTTGCACAGATTGTTCAGGAAAACTTTTCCTTGCACTGATTGTTTCGGAAAACTCCTTGCGCATGTTGTTCAAGAAAACGCTTTGCAGAGATTGTTCTTGGAAACTCTCCTTGCACAGATTACTCACGAAAACTCTCTGCACAGAGTGTTCAAGAAAACTTTCCTGTCACACATTGTCCAAGAAAACTATTCTTGCACAGATTGTTCAGGAAAACTTTTCCTTGCACTGATTGTTTCGGAAAACTCCTTGCGCATGTTGTTCAAGAAAACGCTTTGCAGAGATTGTTCTTGGAAACTCTCCTTGCACAGATTACTCGCGAAAACTCTCTGCACAGAGTGTTCAAGAAAACTTTCCTGTCACACATTGTCCAAGAAAACTATCCTTGCACAGATTGTTCAGGAAAACCTTTCCTTGCACTGATTTTTTCGGAAAACTCCTTGCACATGTTGTTCAAGAAAACTCTTTGCAGAGATTGTTCTTGGAAACTCTCTTTGCACAGATTGCTTGCAAAAACTCTCTGCACAGAGTGTTCAAGAAAACTCTCATGTCACACATTGTCCAAGAAAACTATCCTTGCACAGATTGTTCAGGAAAACCTTTCCTTGCACTGATTGTTTCGGAAAACTCCTTGCGCATGTTGTTCAAGAAAACGCTTTGCAGAGATTGTTCTTGGAAACTCTCCTTGCACAGATTACTCGCGAAAACTCTCTGCACAGAGTGATCAAGAAAACTTTCCTGTCACACATTGTCCAAGAAAACTATCCTTGCACAGATTGTTCAGGAAAACCTTTCCTTGCACTGATTGTTTCGGAAAACTCCTTGCGCATGTTGTTCAAGAAAACGCTTTGCAGAGATTGTTCTTGGAAACTCTCCTTGCACAGATTACTCGCAAAAACTCTCTGCACAGAGTGTTCAAGAAAACTCTCATGTCACACATTGTCCAAGAAAACTATCCTTGCACAGATTGTTCAGGAAAACTTTTCCTTGCGCTGATTGTTTCGGAAAACTCCTTGCGCATGTTGTTCAAGAAAACTCTTTGTAGAGATTGTTCTTGGAAACTACTTGCACAGATTACTCGCGAAAACTCTCTGCACAGAGTGTTCATGAAAACTCTCCTGTCACACATTGTCCAAGAAAACTATCCTTGCACAGATTGTTCAGGAAAACTTTTCCTTGCACTGATTGTTTCGGAAAACTCCTTTCGCATGTTGTTCAAGAAAACTCTTTGCAGAGATTGTTCTTGGAAACTCTCCTTGCACAGATTACTCGCGAAAACTCTCTGCACAGAGTGTTCAAGAAAACTCTCCTGTCACACATTGTCCAAGAAAACTATCCTTGCACAGATTGTTCAGGAAAACCTTTCCTTGCACTGATTGTTTCGGAAAACTCCTTGCGCATGTTGTTCAAGAAAACTCTTTGCAGAGATTGTTCTTGGAAACTCTCCTTGCACAGATTACTCGCAAAAACTCTCTGCACAGAGTGTTCAAGAAAACTCTCATGTCACACATTGTCCAAGAAAACTATCCTTGCACAGATTGTTCAGGAAAACTTTTCCTTGCGCTGATTGTTTCGGAAAACTCCTTGCGCATGTTGTTCAAGAAAACTCTTTGTAGAGATTGTTCTTGGAAACTACTTGCACAGATTACTCGCGAAAACTCTCTGCACAGAGTGTTCATGAAAACTCTCCTGTCACACATTGTCCAAGAAAACTATCCTTGCACAGATTGTTCAGGAAAACTTTTCCTTGCACTGATTGTTTCGGAAAACTCCTTTCGCATGTTGTTCAAGAAAACTCTTTGCAGAGATTGTTCTTGGAAACTCTCCTTGCACAGATTACTCGCGAAAACTCTCTGCACAGAGTGTTCAAGAAAACTCTCCTGTCACACATTGTCCAAGAAAACTATCCTTGCACAGATTGTTCAGGAAAACCTTTCCTTGCACTGATTGTTTCGGAAAACTCCTTGCGCATGTTGTTCAAGAAAACTCTTTGTAGAGATTGTTCTTGGAAACTACTTGCACAGATTACTCGCGAAAACTCTCTGCACAGAGTGTTCATGAAAACTCTCCTGTCACACATTGTCCAAGAAAACTATCCTTGCACAGATTGTTCAGGAAAACTTTTCCTTGCACTGATTGTTTCGGAAAACTCCTTTCGCATGTTGTTCAAGAAAACTCTGCAGAGATTGTTCTTGGAAACTCTCCTTGCACAGATTACTCGCGAAAACTCTCTGCACAGAGTGTTCAAGAAAACTCTCCTGTCACACATTGTCCAAGAAAACTATCCTTGCACAGATTGTTCAGGAAAACCTTTCCTTGCACTGATTGTTTCGGAAAACTCCTTGCGCATGTTGTTCAAGAAAACTCTCTTAGCAGAGATTGTTCTTGGAACCTCTTCTTGCACAGATTACTCGCGAAAACTCTCTGCACAGAGTGTTCAAGAAAACTCTCCTGTCACACATTGTCCAAGAAAACTATCCTTGCACAGATTGTTCAGGAAAACCTTTCCTTGCACTGATTGTTTCGGAAAACTCCTTGCGCATGTTGTTCAAGAAAACTCTCTTTGCAGAGATTGTTCTTGGAACCTCTTCTTGCACAGATTACTCGCGAAAACTCTCTGCACAGAGTGTTCAAGAAAACTCTCCTGTCACACATTGTCCAAGAAAACTATCCTTGCACAGATTGTTCAGGAAAACCTTTCCTTGCACTGATTGTTTCGGAAAACTCCTTGCGCATGTTGTTCAAGAAAACTCTCTTTGCAGAGATTGTTCTTGGAACCTCTTCTTGCACAGATTACTCGCGAAAACTCTCTGCACAGAGTGTTCAAGAAAACTCTCCTGTCACACATTGTCCAAGAAAACTATCCTTGCACAGATTGTTCAGGAAAACCTTTCCTTGCACTGATTGTTTCGGAAAACTCCTTGCGCATGTTGTTCAAGAAAACTCTCTTTGCAGAGATTGTTCTTGGAACCTCTTCTTGCACAGATTGCTCGCGAAAACTCTCTGCACAGCGTGTTCAAGAAAACTTTTCTGTCACACATTGTTCAGGAAACTTCTCCTTGCATAGGTTGTTTAATTGTCCCCCGAAAGAATCTTTAGTGAACATCATGCTGAATTCCTGTGCGGCCTTTTCAGCTGTTTTGGTGGAAGGTGGAGCTAGAACCTCACGGCTTTAAGAAAAGGGGGACCACGTTGCCCGGTCCTGTGGCTATCCCCTCTTTTTATCGTTGTAATCATGAAGGGTCAAGTTGAATATCTCTCTCTCTCTCTCTCTCTCTCTCTCTCTCTCTCTCTCTCTCTCTCTCTCTCTCTCTCTTTGCTGACTAGATGAGTCGGGTCCAAGTTAGGTTAAGTTAGGTCATGTTTATTAGTTAGAAGGGAGGGAGGTGGAGAGAAGGATATATATTCTTTCAGTTTGGCTGTATCTCTGGAGTAGTTTATAATTAGATTAGATGTTTAATAAGTTATTCTAGTGATTGATATATTATTCTAGTTTCAATAGTGTCATAGGAAGTTTCGTAATTTGTTTTGAAAATTTACTCATTTTTTGCGAAGCCAATGGCTTATAGAGTCGTAGTTCATCCATCTCTCTCTCTCTCTCTCTCTCTCTCTCTCTCTCTCTCTCTCTCTCTCTCTCTCTCTCTCTCTCTCTCTCTCTCTACAAAAACTATTCTCGTTTCTTTACTACCTTTGAAACCATTCCCTTGCAACTGTTAAACTGCGGGACCTAGCATGTAGTCTTACATATAGAAAGTCGAAATTGAGTAAGTGTTTTTCCCCCCAGGACAGTTGCCATAGTGGTATTTGTTTGCAGTTTATAGAGTGGGGAATTTTTCTTACAAATAATTGTCCCTGTATTTGTTTACTTGGAATTTCCCCTTTCCCATTACCTTCAGAAAGTGATTTACAGCTTTTCCCGGAGTATTTGAAGTAGGGTTTTACAGCAAATACATGGCGATACATTTCTTATTATATGTTTGCATAGTATTTCAGTTAATTTATACTATAGTCTTTACCTTCATATTTACCTCCGCCAATGAAGTTGGAAGGAGGTTATGTAACCCCTCTTTGTATGTGTGTGTGTGTGTTTGTTTGTGAACAGTTTCCTGGCCACAATTTTAATTGAAGAATAATGAAACTTGCAGGGATTAGTTATGTAAGAAGCTGAAAATTATAGAATTTTGGAAGGCCAATGGTCAAGGCCATGGTCGAGCAAAAGGTCGAGAAATAAGCTGCCACGGCGGAGGTCTGTGCTCTACTCAGTGTCATCTAGTTTAGGTTATGGTTTTTATCTTAATTTTGCTTTTCCTTTCCGGGGACATTTTAGGCAATTTCATGATCACCTTGAATGTTTCAAAATGAATATTCATCAGAAAAATTAGATCAAGTTTTTGCAGTATAGGAATTGTCTCTTTATTATTCATTATTTTCGTAGACTTTTTTATTTTCTTAATTTGGAATTATTCAATTTATTTTACATATTTTTTTATGTAAAACAGGAATCTGTCCTTATGTTTAATAACTATTCTCTACACAAGTATCGACTTTACGACATAAATGGTACCAGAATATTGCTTCCTTTCGGAGTTCAATTGGTAATGAACACTATGTACTCTCCAAATGGCTGAGAAGTCGTGGTCATTTAAAGCTAATGGCAGCTATCGGTAATAAGCAGCATATTCAGTTTGCCAAGGGGAGGTTAGCTGCCACTGAACCTTATTTCACCTTTGTTCAATACCTTATGAAATGATAAAAATAACTGGATTCGGTGTCAAATTTTTTCCGTGTAAGAAAAAAATCATAAGATCATATATATTTAAAGAGGATTTATGTTTGTAATAGATTGACATTATCAGAAGGGAGAAATTTGAGTGTATGTTAAACCATAGAGGCACTCGGTAGAGCGCAGACCTCCGACGCGGCAGCTTATTTCTCGACCTTTGACCTTGACCTTCCAAAATTTAATAATTTCCAGATTTTTGCATATATTCCCTGTAAGCTTCATTACCCTACGATTAAAATTGTGGATAGGAATCTCTTCACACACACACACACACACACACACACACACAAAAACATACAAACGGGTAAAACAACCTCCTTCCTACTTCGTTGGTGGAGGTAATGAATAATGAAGTCTGTATTTATTTTTAAAAAAGACCAACGTTACGTTGGTGTGATTAACATAATGTTGTTCAGCAATATTTAGAAATGCAGCTTCATCATTCAGTTAACTAATTACATCAACCATTTCACTCTCCAAAAAGACTAATTTTCTTAATCCAACAACTTCGAACCTGGATCTTTTTTTTTTTCACTCAGGTTTTATCACAGACCTATAGGCAATTTTTTTTAGTGAGGCAGATTTGCACCGACTCGCAGGGGTGCCCTTGTAGCTCGGAAAAGTTTTTTGATCGCTGATTGGTTAGAATTATCTTGTCCAACCAATCAGCGATCAGGAAACTTTTCCGAGCTAAAAGGGCACCGCTGCGAGTCGGTGCAAATCTGCCTACCTAAAAAAATTGACTATAGTTCTCCATTAAACAAGGTCAACTACCCTCTCCATATGCTTGATTCAGACACAAATCATTAAAACTTTTAATAGTTTTTATTATGTAATCTTTTTTTTCGGTACGTTTATGCCATGTACAATTTTTCCCCTAGAGCTTTCAAGCTTCTCTTATATCTGTTTAGTATGAATTATTTGATTCACACACCATTATCTTTGTCCAAACTCAAACTCCTCTTCCTCTGTTAATATTTTCCTTATTGTTAACTTTTTCAAATCTTTCTTCATATAAACCTGTGCATGATAGATCTAATTTAATGTTAAGGACTTAGGATATTTCATTTTGAATGTTATTACTTCTCTTCTAGTTTATTTATTTCCTTGTTTCCTTTCCTCACTGGGGATATTTTTCCCTAATAATAATCATAATGATAATAATAATAATTATAATAATAATAATAATAATAATAATCCGTGACATACAAAACAGACATATACCCATATAGTACTTACAGTCGCTTCTGTAACCTTTAACTTCATACACTGGAATGATTATGGTTCTCGTCAATCCTTTTGACCTTTACAATCTTAGAAACCCTGGTTAGAAAATTGGTCAAATTATCACCATTGTGTAGGAATTTATCTTGTAATCAGCAACTCCTGGTGACTTTCCATTCTTCAGTCTCAATACTATATGATATTATACACCTTTCCATTCTTATCTTTCAGTTCACTCTGATATTTTTTTTTGTATTTAACAAATTCTCAGATCACTCTCTCCATCAACTTAAGACTTCAGTCACCTCATAGAAGATCTCTTGATTCGCCTTTTTTATTTTATGACATATTTTTTAATTAACCAGTATCTCCTCAAAGCCCCTTTTTGCCTTCTTCTTTCTGCTTATTTTATTTGCCTTTTTAAACACCCACTTTCCTTTTTACAACCCTTTCTATCCTCTTTTATATTCCTACATCATTTTCCCTTCTATCATACAATTCAACCTTAGTTAATCCCTCTTTTTTTTCTGTCACTGAACATTTTATTTCCTCATTCCACCAATTACAGAATTGAATTTTGATAATGAAGACAAACTGCAGGAACTGGTGAATTACTTCAGTATTGTTTGTAAGTGAAAAAAGTCGAGAGTAATTGTGAGCAATGGAAAGGTTATGCTGATAGATGTAAACGGAATAAGGTATTGAAGCTGAGACGCAGAATGTTGAAGCAAGGAAGGTAGCAGGAAGCATGCAGAAGATAGGAAAAATACTCTTAATGTGGTGGGCAGGTATAGAGAGATTGTGAGGCCAACTGTCCTTCTTGAGTGTGAAGTGTGGATGTTGAGTGAGAGGGAAATAGAAACGATTGAAACAAGTTTTTGCATATATGTTACGTAAGAAAATGTGAACTAACGAGAAATGCGGAGCTTATAGCATCATGCTTTTCCAACTAGGGTTGTAGCTTAGCAAGTGATAATAATAATAATAATGATAATAATAATAATAATAATAATAATAATAATAATAATAATAATACGTAAAGTGTAAAAGGGGTAAGGAAGATTGTCCAATTGTTCCCGTTGTCTATGTCCGACCTCTCTCTCTCTCTCTCTCTCTCTCTCTCTCTCTCTCTCTCTCTCTCTCTCTCTCTCTCTCTCTCTCTCTCTCTCTCTCTCTTCCTTTTTTTATGTAAGAGTAAATCCAGAAGATCAAATCTTCGATCTAAAAACTTCAGATTCTGGTCAGAACTTTCTAATTGGCCACGAGCGTCAAAACTATAAAATAGAAAGGCATCATATTTTGATTAATTGCTCGCTAATGAAGACCTTTCAGAGGATACCAATGTTAGTGACCTCGTGACCTTTACTATGACGTCCATACTAAAAATAGCTACCACCTGAGGTATTCGTCTTTCGAAACCACATCTTATTGGAAGAAAAAATGTTGGGTTTATATTTCATTGCAAAATCCATATTCAACATTTTATTAGTCTGAAGGCTTTCCTGAGGCAAGGTGCATATTAAAAAAAACCCTAAATGGCCTGTCTATCATATGTTGTGATGATAGTTATGATAATACAATTTACTAACCCCGTTGTTTGATGACAGAAGATTCATGATACGTTTATTAAGTTACATTTAAAAACAAAGCCATGTTGCGGTTTGTTTGTTGAAAGGAAAGGTTATAGATATGAGATTCACTTTACTGTATAAAGCAAATGTACAACTTCGTTCACTATACAAACGTTTTTCGCGTATAATGGGACCTTCAGTGACCTACCTATTGCAACGCTAGCGAGGTACTGTCGATCAATCAATCAATCAATTAATCTTGGAATTAAAGAGTTGATGACAAGAATTTCCTCGCATCTCATTCATGATATTAGATTTTATTTACATTGATCTGAAGAAATTAATCATCGTGGTATTAAGCAATGGTAGATTCTTAGATAAGTTTTTTCATGGGATGGGTTGTCTATTTGCACAAGACTGCCGGAACAGTTGATATGTCTCTGATGACCTTTCAATGGGAATCGATACTTAGTTAATGTATGAGATTTTTTTTTTTTTTTTTGTGTGTCTGTCTGTGTCTGTGTTCGTCGGGCAGGTCGTATGACTATGTATGTCTTTATTGCCCTTGTTCGATATATTAGCTGTTGCCTTGTTGTCGCGGGAAAAGAAAAATGAATACCACTGCCAGAGAGAGAGAGAGAGAGAAAGAGAGAAAGAGAGAGTAGACATTGATGTCAGGAGTATAGGAGTAAGAATAGCAGTAGTAGGACCAGCAGGAACAGCAGTAGGAAGAGGAGTTGGGGGGTGGGGGGAGGATGAGGAGTAGCAGCAGGTGGAGGAGGAGGTTCTGGCAGGAGGGACATCGGGCGAGATGAGGAGCAGCGGGGTGTTTTGGGAAGCCGGTAGGACGGGGCCTGGATGAGAGAGAGGATCCAGTTGGTGCTGTTCCGCCGTGGTGCCCGGGCGGTCACCCTCCGCACATTCATCCCGCCCAGCCATCCCACGTGTGATACGCAAAGCTCTTCTGTACCCCCAGTTTCCTCTCTCCCTTAACGGATTGTCTCGGCATTTAATAACACATCTCTTTCGGTCACTGGGGCACGCCCCCCCCCCCTCTCCTCTCTTCCAATGGGTATATTTCGATAGGCGTTTGCCAAGTCCCCTGTCAAAAGTCCTTTTTTTATCTCTCCCCCTCTTCCTCCATTTCTTATCTCATGACCAGAAAGATCTAAGCCTCGTTTCCTTATTAATTGGTTTATTTATTCATGGTTGTTTATGTATTTTATATCCGTTTGTACAGCCCATAAGATAGAATTAATACTCTCAAGTTGTTTCACAATTAATGATTCCCTAAACCAATTTATTCTAGTTTTTCTTTTCTTCTTGTCGTGATGTATTGTTTCAGCTCCTTTTTCGCTGCTTTTTAATTTGTTCTGAGGTAATTAACATTACCTTTCGAGGTTCAGGTCTTATTTTCTTTCTGGTCAATCCATCCCCCAGTTATTACCTTCCAGAGTCCATTTCTGATTGTCATTCGACTTTTTCTTTTTTGGAGCAAACAAAAAACGGGGATAATACCTCATTATTAGAAACGAGGAACGGATTTAGTAAGAAATGACTTTGGATTTCGCAGTCATGGACCTCAGGAGTATCCCTTGCCTCCCCCTACCCACGTCCATCCTACAAGTTCCCTGACTCATCCACCACCCATTGGTCCTATCACCTACCAGGCTGTCCACCTACGTTCCTACCCATGAACCAGGTCCTTAATCCCAACCCCATCACACCCCACACCCCTTCTTCACTCCTTCCTGTCCTATTAGTGCCTTCTTTTGATGAGTTTTCCAAAAAACTGACGAAATCTTGGGAGTATTAGGTATCCAAAGAGAAAGGAAGACTGTTCACGCCTTGTACCTCTTTGGTGAGATTCAGAAGCAACCAGAAACTGTTTAGGTGTAATTCTTGGTGAAGGAAAAGATAAAAAAGGATGGAAATAGAGTGATCCTTCGAAATATGATCTGCCGTTGCTTGAATGTTGGTGAGGGCGGCGGAGGGAGATCGGTATAACAGTGCTTTTGTTCTTTCGGCGGGAAGGGAAGGAAGGTAGGAGGCGTTTGGCGTTGGGTATCGACAATCCTGAAGGACTTCTGTGCCACAAGAGGGAGTCCTGTTTCGCCTCCTTCCTCCACCACCGCCACCTCCACCTCCTCCTCCTCTCCTCTTCTTCCTCCGCCGCCCCTGTGCCGCTGCCATCCCGCACGGCCGCGGCACAGTCATCGTCAAAGCCGGAAAATTGAGAGCTCTTGGTCGAAAGGGCAGTTGGGCTCGCGAACATCCTCACACACATCCTCCTTTCTCTCTCTCCTCCTCCTTTCTGTCCCTCATACACACCCTCTCTCTCGTGCGCTCTTGGCCCTGGCCTCACCTGTAATACCCACGCCCCACGACAGGGCTCACCAGGGGCTCCTGTGTGCCGTTCCTCTGCCCTCGAGGGAGCTGGAACAGTTGAAGGGCCAACCCCCCCTTCTTGTAGTAGTGTGATTGAAAAGCGAAACAATATACTGTTCCTAAATTTGCAGGTGACTAAACAGTGGACATTGTATAGAGTGAAAAATATATGACAGTTGCATCTTATTGTGTAATAGGTGAACTGTTCCTACGTTAAATGGTAGTATTATAGTACAACTTATTTATTTGTGTTCAGTATTGAGTCTGAGTAAACACTTCTTGTTTTCCTTCCTGGAATTTAAAGTCGTGAATAGAAACTCTTGCTTACCATTACCTTGTGAATGATTATGTAATCTTTCCAGTCAACAATAACTGTATACGAACAATACTGTCACAGACAGTTATAGGATTTTGCGTTTTTAAATCTGTTATTTAATAATATATATATATATATATATATATATATATATATATATATATATATATATATATATATATGTATATATTATATATATATATATATGTGTGTGTGTGTACACATGTATCCCTAAACCCTTAGTATCACCATGTTAGAAAATGCATATTCACGTATACATGTATACACTTATATGATTTGTTGATAAACATAAACAAGTCATCATCTGTTTATTTTATTAGTCAGTAAGGCTCAATTGTTCTATATGTAAATTTAGTACCTTACATAACACTAGAGTTTGTTAAGTTACTTCTAGAGAATTGTTGACAATAACTAAGTTCACGCTAAGTAGATATCCTGGAATTTCCTTCGGAAAATATTACGTATGGAAAACGTTTTTTGCTTCACGTCGAACTGGGCTCCTTCCAGCAGGATCGTCTAGGTAACGTTTGTTTTGGGATTCAAACGTTCGGAGGCTGTAAGTATGAAAACCGCGAATTCTGGAGAACCTGTCTTTTCATTGTTCTTTCTAACTTTAAGAAACCCCAAATTGTGTCCTGTGTTTAATTGTAATGACTTATATTATCATTTTATAAATTTTGCTTGAAAGAAAGTCGATTATGCGAGGTTAGCATATATTACAGGTGGCTTAGACGAACGAAAGTAGGTTCCTTTGTAATATATTTTCCCGAATAGTGGGATTTTGCTCCTTGATGCCAGAGGCAGCATCGCTTATTGATTTTTTATGTTATTATCCGGTGGCAATGAACGAGTCGGTGGCCATTCATAGCTTATGCCGGAATTTGAAAGTGATCATTTCCTTTCTGAATGTAAATTCATAAAGATGTTTATTTTTAGGTTTTTTATTTTTGAATCTTGATATGATAAATCTTTGGGATGGCGCAATCGAAACCAACGTCTGGCTTTTCCCAAAGTGCGGAGAGGACTTAGTTAAAACGCGGTTTCTTGAAAGGCTATGGGATATATCTTCCTGTTGTCTCTGTAAAACTTAGATATATTTATGGTGGGGTCTGTTCCTTCGGCCGCTAATTACCTCTCCTAACGAAGCGAAGGTAATCGAGCCTTTATTATTAATCAGCTGATGAATGGGAAGTGAAGGTAAATGGGGGGTACTGGGAGAAAGGTGTGTTGTGTGGGAATGAGTGGGTTTTGAAGGTGGTCACTGGGAGGGATGGGGTAGGGGGGTGATTTTTAGGGGGGTTTCTCGAGCCACCCACACAACACCAAAGGAGGGGCAGGAGCGGCAGCAGCAGTAGGAGCAGGCTGGGTGATCAAGGTTTTGCCTGGCATTGATCTTCGCTCTACCTGGGGCAAAGGAAAGCCAGAGGTGTTTTGCCGTTAGGAGCCTCTTTTTCTCCTTCCATTTTGAGATGGGGCCTTGAAATCACGTAAAGGCTTCCGGTTTTTACTTCTTCTTTTTGTGGGTGGGAGAAGGTTGGGTGGTTTTGAAAGTCTCCTAGATCAAATATTATTGAATTTCCATAAGAATTCGTGTAAATTTATTATTTTATTTCACTCAAAACTTTTTCAATTTTTGAACCAATGTTGAATTTCAAAACATGTTTTCTTTAGCCATATAATTCATATTATTCATATTTAAACAGTGGTTATTTAACTTCATTTCTGAATTTAAGTGGTTCCAGGCATGAAAGGAATAATTTTGAATTTTGATAAGTAATGCATGTTGCGATTTCGAATTTTTAAGATAAATTTTGTAAATATCTTATCAGATTAAGTGTGCTTTTATTATATTTTGATTTTTGGATCTGAAAATTTGGTCAGATGAATGGTTAGATTTTGTTTATGCCTGACATTTTAATGACTATCACCTGAGAAACTATCTTTTTTAATTGATTCAATAAGATCTTGGAAATCGATTTTTTTATTTTTATTTATTTATTTATTTATTTATTTTTTTGATTTTGAGATTTATTCCATAGTAATTATTTGGGGGATCCGTTTTTTATTTCATTGATTTCTAATTTATTTCTATTCAAAATATACCTCGTCATTTTACATCCTGAACTCTTAAGGAGGTGCTCCGATGTGTTACTATTTATTTATATGTGTATATATGTATTAAGAATGTTTTTATTTAGCAATTACTGTTGATCAAAAGCCTTACAACTGAATAATCTAAAAATGAAAGGTTCTGGTAAAGTTTATTTTTCCTCCAAAGATTTGACATTCACTATTATTTATAGCTATCACAATCGTACAAACAATTTTGCTTTTAGATTTGTTATTGTCTACCTGAATCGTGTCATATGAAGGTGCTCGTCTACTATTCACTGGTCAAACGATCATGATATCGAAAAAGAGATATGGTTAAGAGTCCTCTCACTTGAGGGTACACCCAGGCACACTATTCTATCTTATTTCTCTTCCTCTTGTTTTTTTAAAGTTTTTATACTTTATATATGAAAGATTTATTTTAATGCTGTTACTGTTCTTGAAATATTTTATTTTAATTGTTCGTTACTTCTCTTGTAGTTTCCTTATTTCCTTTCCTCACTGGGCTGTTTTCCCTGTTAGAGCCCACGGGCTTATAGCATTCTGCTTTTCCAACTAGGTAGCTTAGAAAATAATAATAGTAATAAGAGGAAAGTGTCTTATCGGTATAAAAATTACTTCTCTTTAAGCAAGACTTAATTTAGTTTATAATTTCAACGGGTCTGCCATTTTTTTTACGACGTTGACATTTTGCAATACAATACAATCTTTAGTTATAATGTTTTTGTTTAACATGGCTATGTCTGACACAGTTTTAGGCTATCCTCATTTTCTTTCCTTTCTGTATGATTAAACCCTTTTAGGGCTACAATTTGGGAGATGTGCAATAGATCTTGTAAAATCAATCTGAAGATGATTATATTTCCTCTTCATTTAAATCATTCTAATTTAGCCAATCAACTGTGTTAATGCTGTACATGTTTTTAGTAGAGTACAATTAACATTACTAAAGGAATTACTGTGTCAATTTAACATTCTTACCCAGTCAGTTAATGTAAGGCATAGAATAATTGCATATCAATATATGAAAGTATAATGAGAATTTTTATGCATGGATTTTAGCTGGATTCATGTTGGATCCAACTTCGTGAATAAAAGATATTATTTTTATTATTATTGTTGTTGTTGTTATTATTATTATTATTAGTAATATTTATTATTATTATTTTTAATTTATTGTTGTTGTTAGTATTATTATTATTATTATTATTATTATTAATAGTTATTATTTATTTATTATTATTATTATTATTATTATTATTAATAGTTATTATAATTTATTTGTTATTATTACTTTTATTTTTTTTATTTGTATTATTATTATTATTATTATTATTA
The DNA here is from genome assembly GCF_036898095.1 of Palaemon carinicauda. Lineage (NCBI taxonomy): Eukaryota > Metazoa > Arthropoda > Malacostraca > Decapoda > Palaemonidae > Palaemon > Palaemon carinicauda. Next base: position 122,321,185 of record NC_090729.1, read on the forward strand.
TTATTATTATTATTATTATTATTATTATAATGATGATGATGATGATTATCATCATCAACATAGGATATTTCAGTCACAGATTAATAAGAGTAATACTCTGTATATTTATATTATATATATATATATATATATATATATATATATATATATATAATAAAATCTGACATCTAATGTTTCATTTAGGATTTATCGATTACTGAGAAAATTTAGTTGTTTTCCAAATTGTATGTCATTTGCTCACACTTTTTAATGCAAATATTTGTAGCGACGCTTTCACTGGAGAATTTTTGGTGGGCCATTTATGGTTTAGTTTTAGAGCTTGAAATTTAATTTGGATCCGGGATCTCGCAATGGGATTTTAAAACTTTGTGCGTCATAAGATTTCCGGTGTCATATATTTGTGTTATGGTTTTAAAAACAATCAAATTGGATTGTAAACGAATGGACCATGGTTTTTTTAATCTCAGATACTTTGACCTGTGTAATGTTTTGCCTATCTTGCAAATACAACGATACTTGAATATATTGTGTTATATTTGTAATTTTAAATGTGTTAAAGTTGAGGCTTCTGATTTTGTTATGTATTCCGTTTTATGTCTTAATTCTTGGGAAATTTTATTACCTCCGCCAACGAAGTTGGAAGGAGGTTATGTTTTACTCTCTGTTTGTGTGTTTGTTAGTGAAGACCCTCCTGGCCACAATTTTAATAGTAGAGTAATGAAACTCGCTTGGTTTAATAGTTATGTAAAAGGCTGGTCAGTTTGGGAAGGTCATGGTCAAGCAAAATGTCCAACTCACGTAATCAGCCCTGAGCTTGGACATCGTTGTCACAGAGAATTCATACTTGGTTCATATTTTAGTGTATGAAAATTCACTCTAATTAATACATGTTAAGGTCAATGGTCAAGGTCAAGGTCAAGCTAAAGGTTAAGAAATATGCTGCTGTGGTGGAGATCTGTGCTCTACCGGGTGCCCCTCTATTCTCAATTTTTTTTTAATGAGTCGCCTTTGCACTGACTCGCAGCGGTGCCCTTTTAGCTCGGAAAAGTTTCCTGATCTCTGATTGGTTAGAATTATCTTGTTCAACCAATCAGTGATCAGGAATCTTTTCAGAGCTAAAAGGGCACCCCTGCGAGTCTGTAAAATCTGCCTCACTAAAAAGAATTGACTAAAGTTATTTATTGTTATTACCTTATTGCCAGATCTTGCAGTAACGTTATGATAGCAAATAGTATTTAGTTAGGCTGTCAGCTTGATGACCTGTAAGTTGTCGTTGGTAAACCTTTCAAGTCTTACTTTATTTAGGGTCAGAAAATACAGTTAGTTTAGGTGTTCAGTCATTCAGTTTCTTTTGTTAATGTCTGTTTTGTTTCCTTATTTTTTACCATGTTTTTCTATGATTTATTAGCTGCTTTATTGTTTAGTTCATGAGGTACATGTTTGTTTTTTTTCATAAAGATTTTTCGAATGAAGATTTTTTTTTTAGATCTCAGGGGAAACATTTAAGGCTCATTGGAAAGGTTTGAAAAAATATCTCAATTTTGGAAGCACTATAAATTTCTTTTCTTGCCAATTACCAGAAGTATTTATTAATTTGCGTAATCATCTAAAGAAAGGGGGAAATATTTGTTAATCTGCTTTATATATGCTTAAGGCAATTAATTATATTATTTTCGCATATACCTTACTGATTCTTGAAAAAGACATTATAAAGTAGTTCTAATGTAATTTTTACTCAATACTAATTTTTTTGTACATTTAGATGTATTAATTTTCAGGTGATTCTCAGAAATTATTTTACGGCATCCAAAATTTAAGTTTATTTTCATTGCAATTTATGTTTTAGGAATTTGGCAAAGAGGCTTCATCCTGATCTTCTTCTTTCTGCATATTGTTTCTTCAATTTATTTTTCAAACAAAATACTGTTGTCTAAACCAATCGTCTTCTTCATTTTGGATTTTTTTTTCCTTGAGATGCAGGTGATATCAGGGACGTCTTGACATAATCCCTTTTAACTTCTATCTTATGAAAGATAGGTGTGTGACTTTCTTAGTTATTGATACTATCCATTGTTCTATTTTCCCCTTCTTTCTCTTTTTTTTCTCTTTTTTTTTCATTGTTTGGTTTAGATAGAACAATAGAACATTAGTATTGTTTATCCTGTTGGTATCCATCCCATTATCTTAGAGATTTAGTTTATATTGGTTTTTGCTTACATTTTAATGTGTCGTCTGGTTGTTAAAAGAAATATTAATTGATAATTACTATTTACGTTTGTTTAGATATCGTGTTGGGTTAATTGACGTAATACTTGAAAAAAATCGGCCAGGCATCATTTATTATTATTATTATTAATATTATTATTATTATTATTATTATTATTATTATTATTACAAGCTAGGCTATAACCCTAGTTGGAAAAGCTGGATGCTATAAGCACAAGGGTTCCAACAGGAAAAAATAGCCCAGAGAGGAAAGGAAACAAGGAAAGAAATAAACTACAATAATAAACAATCAAAATGAAATATTTAAAAAAAAACAATAACATTAAATTACATCGTTCACATATAAACTATAAATAACACTTAAAAAAAAGCTAAAGAAATAAGATAGAACAGTGTGCTCAAGTGTACCACCAAGAAAGAGAATTGTTCATGTTTAAACATATCAGGTTATATAATATTCTCTCTCTCTCTCTCTCTCTCTCTCTCTCTCTCTCTCTCTCTCTCTCTCTCTCTCTCTCTCTCTCTCTGTGAAAGAAAAGTATCCCTATACTTGGAACATTGCTACTTTAGATAAAAATTAGCTTTTATAATAGGCCTCATTCCCCTTAATATAATGAAATCAAAAGTTTCTGTCATTTTCTCTCTCTCTCTCTCTCTCTCTCTCTCTCTCTCTCTCTCTCTCTCTCTCTCTCTCTCTCTCTCTCTCTCTCTCTCTCTCTCTCTCTCTCTCTGAGCTTTTGATAATGTTTATAATATACTGTTTCGGTTGTGATTTCGAGGGAAAAGTATTTTTGTTATTGAAACGTTGCAACTTCAAGTAAAAATTAGCTTTTATGATAGGTCGCATTGCTCTAAATATAAAGAAATCGAAAGTTACTGTCATATATTAGTTACTAGGTATTTAGGTCCTTTATAACCACGTCTGTAAATTCAAACACTGAATCTAACTCGCACTCCCAAAATGAGAAATACAAGCACTGATGTATACCTGCTTCGTAAAGCAGAACTGTTCCCATAATTGGTCTTATTTATCTCCTGTGTCGTGCAGAAGCAAGTCAAGATTGAGCGTGGCTCTAAATTACCGTTGGTTGGCACTATCATGGTGTTGATGAAGTACCTCTCGTCTCGCGTAGCGTGGAGGACCCCCCCCCCCCCTCTCTCTCTCTCTCTCTCTCTCTCTCTCTCTCTCTCTCTCTCTCTCTCTTTCACATGGTTTGCAACGCGACACCCAGATGAATAATAAAATCATGCCTGCCTTTGAGATAATTAGGAAACACACTTAGCGTTTTACACGACAAACGAAGCGGAAGAATTGTGCTCATTCTTTCCGCGGGTCTTTTCGAATGCCTGCGTCCAGAAGGGTCAGGGTCCTCCTTATTTCCACTTGGTTATCGACCTTACAGGAAGTGGCCTTTCGTGGCCTTTTGTGACAGAGTAGCAAAATGTCTTTTTGTCTCCTGAACTTGTGACTCGGATTTATTAAGACAGAATTGGTGGTGTCTTACTCTTAAATCGGTTTTGTTCTTTAGTGGCGTTAAATGCACAGAACATTATTAGGTTTCTCAAAAGGCTTTTGTTTTAATTTTTTTTTTTTAAATTTAATTGAGCAGAGAATAAGTAACTGTTTCATAACAAATGAATTCATGTTTATTTTATAATGTTTTGTTCTATATTAATTAACAGTATATATAGATTCTGTTATATACTATGATTTACAGTATAGGTGAGGATTTATTGAGTGATTTTATAATGTAAGTAACTTACTTTTTCATAGATTTAAGCATTTAAAGAAATCGGCATCATACTACAGTATATACCTTTCCTTGCTTCTTGCTTTATTATTTATAGATAGCGTAATAAACACATGTGTAGTTTTATATGAAAAATATTTAAAGGACGTGAAAACATTTTTATTCTGTCACTATATATTGCGCCTTTTCATATCTGTTGACAACGTTATCAAATTTTAGAATTTTTTTTAAGGAAAATTTGCGGGAAAATTTGAATATTGGAAATAAGATTTGTATTCCTTTCTTCATTGTGTTTATCAGTATCCTCCAAGCCTTTCCTGAATAAAGTAAACGTTATCAATTTGATGCTTTGACATATTAGAAACGTAAAATACTTTTAAAGTTTATGCTGATGTCTCGCTTTCATATTCGTGTTAAACTTGTGTTATTAAAATAACAGTTTCATATTTTTTTTTATTGCAACATTGCTGTAGATTTAAAATATTATCCGTTCCTTTTTTGTTCCTTAACCCGGGTCAAAGTATTTTATATTCCCTTTCCACCATCCCCAACTGTTCCATGCATTACAAAGTCCATGAGGAGGATAAGCAACATAGGTGACAACACATTTCTTTGGAGTGTTTCGCTGTTCACTGGGAATTCATTTGATAGGCGACAGACCATTGAGTAATTTCGACCTTTACATTTTTTATAAAAAAAATTCTGAGGTAATGTTTAGGTATCCTTATACACAATAATACCCTTTGCCGTATGTCAATAACTAGGTAAGATAATAGATTTAGTTTAAAATCCATTATTCATGATTAATTGTTGTTTGTTCTGGATCAAATGAAAGAATTTCATTCATACAACCAAATATTTGTCGACTATGATAACACTATTTATATATATGTGATTATTTTGGCCTTTGCATGGTCTAATTTGCAATATGCTAACACGAATTTTGTTACTATTAAATCGTAGTGTTCCATTAAATTGATATGTCAAGAAAGGTAATAGCCAATTATACCAGCGAGGTGTCCCTTTTAGTTGTTAAAATTAGGTTTATGGTTAGATTTTAATACAGGTAATATTTTTCACTAAAAGACTTGTACTCTCTATTTTAAGCATTTTTGTGCGTTTGTTTTTATATCAACGTATAGGGTTTGTTTATATATACTTATTAAATTCATATATTTGTGAATGATATGTTTTGTAAAGATGAAAACTCGGTCAATTGAAATATATAGATTTATTTTACTCTTTTGTTTACTAAAATATTACTGTTTGTTCATTGTAAATTTATATATTTACACGCGTTTCTTTGGCGAGGTGAAATGAGCTTTTAATAGCATTTGAGAAAGCCATCTTTTTGTTATGTTTAACACCACGAGAACAAACTTAATGCTTAATCTTTATGAAATGTACTGATACATACAAAGTAACTTACAATGAAAGGTTCGCTGACATTCATGATATTAAACCTGGCTTTTATATATATATATATATATATATATATATATATATATATATATATATATATATATATATATATATATGAGGCCCTTTGCGTCAATACGAGTAGGCGGAGATGGTGAAGACACACATGCACACACGCATACTCACACACACATACACACACACACACACACACACATATATATATATATATATATATATATATATAGTATATATTGTATATATATATATATATATATATATATATATATATATATATATATAGTATATATATATATGTATATATGTACATATGTATATGTATATATATATATATATATATATATATATATATATATATATATATATATATATATATATATATATCTGAGAATCCATCCTCTCATAAATAGCATGCAAGATATGCAAGCTAGATTTCAATTGTGATATTGCTAGTAAGAAAAAATGCACAAGAATATGGAAAAAAGCTTCCCTTTCAC
>NC_090729.1:122344598-122349598 GCF_036898095.1 Palaemon carinicauda
TCCATTTGTGATAAGTAAATGAGGAAGCAAAGTTTGAAAAAGAAGCTTGTAGATGCATTATATACAGTATACATTTATAAATACATAAATATACATGCGCATATATATATATATATATATATATATATATATATATATATATATATATATATATATATATATATGTGTGTGTGTGTGTGTGTGCGTGTGCATATATGTAGTTTTTAGATTCAATATATATATATATATATATATATATATATGTGTGTGTGTGTGTGTGTGTGCGCGCGTGCGTTTGTATACATATTCATATGTGTGCGTATTATGCTGATGACGTGTTAGCTGGCGTTATTTGTACACACACGTATATATATATATATATATATATATATATATATATATATATATATATATATATTTTTCAGCTTTTGCGCAATATCGTTATGAACTGTGATCGTGTCTCTTGTGTATAAAGGTATACTTTTTGGACAGCTAGTTATATGGATTTATGAGACTGAAAGTACATTGAAAATGTAGTTGCTGCTGCTGCTGTTGTTGTTGATGTTGATAGCCCACTGAGGAAATTGATAAAGTATCCGAGAAGTTACGAATAATGATTGTAAGATATCATAAGATATCTTAAGATCAGTAACAACTTTAGAATGGAACGAGTAATTATTTTCATCACAAATAATAAGATATTGAGGCGTCCGTCAGAAGACGAAATAGAACCCTATGAGAAGGTAGATTTCGGCTCTTCAAAGTGAAATTATATTTATTTTCATCGTAAAAGAATAAAAAAACAGGAAATAAATCGTTCGGAAGGTGGAATAGAATGGTCCCATAACTTGGAAATTATAACTTCTCGTTTCACTGAAAGTAGAATAGAGTTTAATTGCGAACGTTGAGGGTCCTTTTGATTATCATCCCAGGGTTCTTGTGAAGCCGATGAGAGAGAGAGAGAGAGAGAGAGAGAGAGAGAGAGAGAGAGAGAGAGAGAGAGAGAGAGAGAGAGAGAATATTGTAATGTCTAGGAAGAAATCTTAATTTACATACTGTATGGAGAATCTGTAATAGAAAATGGATGCATTCTTTTATTATCGAGGAGTAGAAAGGAAAAGCGAAGGTTATAGATCACCCCGAATTCTTTTAATGAAATTCTAGTTCCAACAAATCTTTGGGTGAATATTAGGGTTAAGTAAGGGTCAAATATTCTCATTTGAACAATTACTTCTGTAAGGTAAATGTTTGAATTTCAATATACAACGCATCCCACATAATATTTCCTTGTGAATTATTATATCTTGTCACTTAGTTTAAATATTCCTTTTCGGTTTCTGTAATATCCACTGGAATGGGTAGTGATCGAACTCCCCGGGCCCAGTGCCAGAATCGAATTATTAGAATTTTTTCTTGTCTCGTTGAATTGTGTCTAGTCATATATCTTGAACCGTATATTTTTTTCGGAGAATTTCCGATTAAAATTACGTTTTTTTAAACAGTACTCTTCGTCGAGATTATTGCCCATTCTTGTCACCCGTCACAAATTCATTTAATAACCAGGCAAGGCGTGTGTTATTTCAAAGACGGAGTGATATGAAACGAGCGTGCACTGTTGAAAAAATCCGTAATTTTAGTCGGCAGTTCTCCGTAAAAATATACTATTCTCAGCCGTATTTCAGTAAATTACAGGCGACCGTAATTTTTCCCTCTATGTTTATTATCTTTTACGGGTTTGTTTACGTCAATATATCCGTTTTTAAGACGGTAAATGCCTGGCAACATTTATTCCAGGATTTTTACCGTTTATCTTTTTACGGCAATTTTTTTTTACCCTACTTTGTTATTATTTTGTACGGTTGGTTGCCGTAACATAACTCCTTTACGTCTATATATCCGTGTTTAAATAGTTCTGAAAACTATTTAACTTCTATGATGACATTCAGCTTCTATGGTTTTAATTGAATACTCTTTAAATTTATATATATAAAATAAAGGATATTGCCGTCAATGACCTTAGATGTCAGGATGGCTGAAAACTTCAAATCAATCAATCTGGCAACATTTACTCGTGTTTTTTTTTTTTTTTGGGGGGGGGGGGGGGGCATGTGAATCAGTAATGCATATTCTTGAGCGTGTTTAACTTTCCCCTGATGGAAGTTGCGTGGTTTGCTTCACGACCGTCGTAAATCCAGCCCTTTAATTAGGTAAAGGGTTGCGCGAAGGAAGAATAACAATGGCTGAATTTACCTCCGGTGTTAGCGCTGCACCTCTTCCGCGATGTTTGCCTACAAGGGTTGAAGTGTCGCGAGTGACTTTTCATCTAATTACAGTAGTTCCAAGAATATAGCAGTATCCCCTTTAAAGGACTCTTCACCCAATCCCACGCTCTTCCACAAGTCATCTCTCTCGGTCCTACCAAATGCCCCTCCTCATTAACGTCTGGCCACCCCACCCCCTCCTCCTCATTAACATTTTCCTCTTTTTGTTTCCTCTTCCTCATTAAAGTCCTTTCTTTATGATTCGCCTCTTACGATTAAAGTATTCCTCATCATCATTCTCCTCTCCTTCTTCCTTTCTTATTATTCTTCATTAAAGTTATCATCAGATTCTCTTATTCCTTACCATCTTCTTCCCTCAATTTCTCCTCCTCGTCATCATCAGCCTCTTCCTTTTTCTTTCTCCTCCTCTTTTCTTTATCATTCTCCTCTTACGATTTAAAGTATTCCTCTTCGTCATTCTCCTCTCTTTCTCCTTCCTCTCTTTCCTAATATTCTTCATTAAAGTTATCATCAGATTGTCATATTCCTTACCTTCTTCTTCCCTCTCCTCCTCCTCCTCTTCGTCATCATCAGCCTCTTCCTCCTTTTTCTTTCTCATTCCTCTTCGTCATTCTCCTCTCTTTCTCCTTTTTTTCTTTCCTAATATTGATTAAAGTTTTCATCAGATTCTCTTATTGCTTACCATCTTCTTCCCTCTCCTCCTCCTCCTCTTCGTCATCATCAGCCTCTTCCTCCTTATCATCTTTCTTCTTTTTCTTTCTCTTCCTCCCTCCCCATCCTTTACCATATCCCCTCTCTTTCCCAATGCCATCCTCCTCACATAATTATATCCAATCTCTTCAAGCTTATTTCTCTCATATCGTTAATTTTAGTCCCACTGTTTATAATGTCTCTTGTTTATCTTCTATTTTAAAACTCTCCGGCATTTCTTTCGCAGAAGAGACGTCACGTGTGATTACTTTCTTATTCACCTGTGTTGCATATTTTAAACGGGCTTCATTTTCAGCATCCGTTCTGAATGACTCAGACTTCATGAAATATGCATTTACCTTCATTCCAGACTGAGTATATTATCCTTCCAGTGGCTCATTCCGTGCAAACAGTAACTGGTATGAAATGCAGTCATGCGTTCGGTTTTATTTTATCATAAGATTTAGAATAAAAAAAAAAATATAAAGACTATTTCTGCCTTGGGTTATTTTTCAAGAAAAAATTATTCTTTGATTTATTTTGAAATAAACAACTTATTCTTTGACCTATTTCAAATAAAAGATATTCTTTGTCTTCTTTCCAATTAAGAAATTATACTGTGACTTATTTCTGAAAAAGAAAAATAGTCTTTGACTTATTTCCAATGAAGAAATTATACTTTGACCTATTTCTGAAAACATTTTCATTGATTTATTCCCAATAAACAATTTATACTTTGACCTATTTCTAATCAAAGATATTCTTTGATTTATTTCCAATGAAGAAATTATATTTTGACCTAATTCTAATGAAAAATATTTTTTGGCTTATTTCAAAATGAAATTTTATACTTTGACCTACTGTATTTTTAATAAAAAAAAATTATAACTTCATTTCTAAAATAAATATGTAATTTATTCATGAATATTTATAATTTATAACTCGTTTATTTTAAGAAATGGGTAATGTGAAGCTTCAATTAGTCTAAATGGACTATAGTATCTAGCATATTCAAAATGTATTGTAATTTCTACCTCATTTATTCCAAAGAATTTCTAATATGTAGCTCAAGTATTTTAGAAATAGTCAATTTGAAAATGGGTTAGTCGAAGAAAAATTAAATTTCTTGTCCGTTTTGTAAATTCCACCAATCGTTGTTCAACTTAACAGTGACTCCTTATTTCTAGTTTTGAAGGATTTAAAATGTCGCTCATGAATGGCAGAGGCAAAGGACTGGTGAATGCCCTATAGACTGAACATATATATATATATATATATATATATATATATATATATATAGTATATATATATATATATATATATATATATATATATATATATATACTGTATATATATGATCAGCCCCAAAGCCCTCACTCCATTAGGGGTGTATTAGACCTGTAGGCTTCCCCCAAACCCTTCATCTCCAACTCAAAAGGATGGTGACGTTCAAGACACAGCTATAACTATAGGCTCCCTCACATGGATGGTGAGGTTGCAACGACCAAAGAAACTATCGAGTTTGAGAGGGTCTGGAACCCCAATCTGACGATCACCAGTCAGGGGCGTTAACACATCGGCCACCACAGCCCGGCGAAAAAATTTCCCCCTTACCCATTTGCAATAAAGTTGCATTTGCAATTTGCAATTCGTTGTTGGTGTTGGTGGTGTCCTTTTATGCAGCTTGTGTGAAAAAAGCATCCTGCCGTTGAATGACATTTTCCCTTTAAACTGGTTTCTTGACGGCTGAGGAGTAGCAGAGCGGTTTGCGCTTCATTGCATGCTTCTGTGTCTGCGTCTAATTGCATAGCGTGTATGCAGTTGCAGTTGTATTTCTTTGCGGAAATTGTATGCCATTTATTCGCTGTTGTAAAGTATGGATGTATTTTAGAGTTCTCTTGCTTGAGGGTACACTCGGGTACGCTTCTATATAATTTCTTTTCTTGTTTTGTTAAAGTTTTTATAGGTCATATAGAAAATATTTATATTAATGTTTTTGCTGTTCTTAAAATATCTACTTTTTCCTTGTTTCCTTTCCTCACTGGGCTA
>NC_090729.1:122355511-122380511 GCF_036898095.1 Palaemon carinicauda
CCCCTACTATTACTGTTTAGAAATCGTGTAAAAATTAAAAACAGAAGGAAGATTATACTTCTTACGGCGAAAAAAATAAAATAAGCTTTTTTTTTTTTTTAAATAGTTAAAGGCGTACTACGGCGAAAAAAAATTATTTTTTTTAATAGTAAAAGGTGTACTACGGCGAAAAAAATTAAAATAGGTTTTTTTTCTTCTTCTTTTTTAATTGTAAAAGGCGTACTGCGGAGAGAAAAACGAAATTATTTTTTTTATATAGTTAAAGGCGTACTACGGCGATTTTTTTTTTTTTTTTTTTTTTTTTTTTTTTTTTTTTTTTTTTTTTTTTAGTAAAAGACGTACCTAGACACGATAGGGATTTAAGGTACAAAGGGGGTCCGTTTGCATAATTTTCTTGTCCATTGATTCATCTTCATGACCTTTCCTAAATTTGAATAGAAAGCCGAACCCAGTTACGCGTTTTTTCTAGTCATATAATCTGTCTCCATTTGAGTAAAATTTCTGAGGTCATCTTGAGATGTCCATTATATTTCATTTTATCCTATTTTTTTTTTTACAGTACCTTACTTCGAACTTGGTTTATTTTGAATGTGTATGTCTTCCTAAATGTGAAGTATCTGTTTACATTTGAATTTTCAAATTATTCTGTACATATCTTGAGATTTTATATACCTGATATATATATATATATATATATATATATATATATATATATATATATATGTATGTATATATATATGTGTGTATATGTGTATGTGTTAACACACACACACACACACATATATATATATATATATATATATATATATATATATATATGTGTGTGTGTGTGTGTGTATGTGTGTATATATGTGTGTGTGTTTGTGTATGTGCGTGCGTTTGTGTGTGTTTGATTTGGTAAAAGCTACAGCTGTAAGGTGTAAATCTGAATATCATTCTTTGCTTTGCTATTTTACGGACTAAAAGAGCAATATTGATGAGTGTATATGTGTTTTTAGGAGGAACTGACATTATATCAGCGTTATCCAAAGGTTAAAAGAGTCTTTTAAGTATTACTGGGAGTAAAAGCCTGGTTTTTTATTATGATTTGATTTAACATTGGTAATTATCAGTAGTAATGGTAAAATTAATGATAAGAGCAAAATTGTTTTTAAATTTTACAATAAATAGAATACTGGGAAAGATAATGATGACATTGATAAAGATACAATAAGTTATATCAGGTGGTAACTATCAGTAATGTTAATGGTATTGTATTAAAATATATTGTCTTTTATTTAAGAAAAATCATGAGTAGCATAGCATAAAAGAAAGCTGCTGTCAAAAGATGATCTTTACTTGAATAAAGTTGTTACTATTGTAAAGATATTTTGTTTTAATTGTTCATTACTTCTCTTTTAGTTTATTTATTTTCTTGTGTCCTTTCCTCGCTGGGCTATTTTTTCCCTGTTAGAGCTCTTGGGTTTATAGCATCCTGAGTTTCCAATTAAGGCTATAACTTAGCTAATAATAATAATAATAATAATAATAATAATAACATTACGGTGTAATATAACTTATAAAGGTATATGACAGTGATAGCATTACTCATTCGCCGTTCAAATGTTAATGTCCTTGATTACGCTAAACCGGTTTCGCGATGATCGCGAAAGTTTCAGTGTAATCGTGTGCCCATTACATCATCTCTCTATATTTATGGTAATTAACCCTCACCATTTTTTGGCTAAATATAACTGTTAAACATTGTTTGCATGCATACTGGACTTAATCGCCTCTATATCGTTGACTGGGAAAGGAAATAATATTAGTTTTTACCCCAAACTTTGTTGAGAATTATGAGACGCAAAAAGGTTACCGTTTTAATTTCGGACCGTCATTGAAATGATATTATTCCCTCTATTGTGCAGGAAACCTTTAATTCACCCCCCCCCTTTTCCCCTTCCCCCCTTTCCCCTCCCCCCCCCCCTTTCCCTTTCGCCCTACCTGGAACATTGATCAGCAAGAGAATTTGGGCGGTGGTTCCTCTGGCAAACTAGGTGGGGCTCGCCTGAGTATGGTATTAGCCATGGGGGAGTCCTCTCTGGGTTTAGTAAGTGTGGGCCGTTATATTTATCATTTGAATAAAATGATAGATTTCTTTAGTTCATTAATTCATGGTCTAGTCACAACATTGCCTTAAAGATACGTTATATAAGATTATGTATTTTTTTTTTTTGTCTTTTCTTAGGTGTGTGTAGGTCTGTGTAAAATTGGCGGTAAATATTGGTCTGTGATATTGGGAAGTACTCTCAATTGACCTCTGTTTTAGAAGGTGGTTGCAGACCATTTTCTCTTACGGTCTTTGTTTTCGTTGATTATTTCTTCCTACAAGTGTTGTAACTTATTTTTTAAGAAATAGTTACAGCTGTTACAATTTTTCTATACGTTTTAAGGGGCTTATTGGCTCGGACTACTTCATGCTAAGGATAATTTAAACGAATTAAGAGAAAGTTTCCGTCTTTGCCCTCTGATGATAGTGTTCTTCCAAAACGTTGTTGAATTCTATAAATACGGAGGAGAATTTGTGTTTGGAGAATGGAGAGGACCGACATTTTCCTCCCAGCTAAGATAATTTCCTTCAAATATAAGAGAGGGTTGGAATGGGAATTCCAGGGTTTGGGTACGTTGTGCACTGTTCAGTAGCAGCAGTTCTCATCATTCTTTATATATATATATATATATATATATATATATATATATATATATATATATTTATATTCATAAAACACCATTGGTTGTAGAGGTTGTTACGTAAAGTAATTTTTTTTTTCTTTATTGAGGTTACTTTTGATGCCTCTCCTCATTATTCCAGAACGGTTTTTAGGAAACATTCTAATAGGGTTGTTGTGGCCTATGTGGTAACGTCCCCGACTGCTGATCGCCAGACTGGGGTTCAAGTCCCTTTCAAACTCATTAATTCCTTTAGTCGCTGCAACCTCAACATCCTTGTGAGCTAAGAATGGGGGTTTAGAGGAGCTCATAGGTCTACCTACTGGGTCATCAGCACCCATTGCCTGGCCCTCCCTGGTCCTAGCTTGGTTGGAGAGGGGGCTTGGGTGCTAATCATATGTATATGGTCAGTCTCTAGGCTTTTTCCTGTTTGATAAGGCAATATCACTGTCCCTTGCCTCTGCCATTCATGAACGACCTTTAAACCTTGAAATCGATTTTGTTTGAAAAATCAAAACGGCCATTCCTACATATTGTTTTGCTTTGTTTTGTTAAAGTTATTATAGCCTATATAAGAGATGTTTATTTTCATGCTGTTGCTATTTTTAAAAGATTTTATTTTTCCTTGTTTCCTTTCCTCATTGGGCTATTTTCCCGGTTAGAGCCCCTGGACTTACAGCATCCAGCTTTTGCAACTAGGGTTGTAGCTTAGCAAGTAATAATAATAATAATAATAATAATAATAATAATAATAATGAAAATATTGGTCACTCCGATTTTGAGAGTTCTCCTTTTCTCACATAGCCATAATTTCCAATGTATTCAAATATATTATCCGTTTTATTTTTCTTGTAAAAGCCAAGCTTGATCTGAAATACTCTTTTTTCCAGTCTCAAACGGTATTTCTGGAAGTATTCATGTTAAAAAAAAAACTAGTTATTGCACGGACGTGTTCGATAAATGAAAACAAGGGGCGGCCGTATGCAGATCTGCCTTGAACCCGTTGTAACATGTTGCATGGCAAATGCCCCCGAAATCTGTGCGCCACGCCCTGTCCATTTGCATGGCAACGCCCTTTGCAATATTTATAACAGGATCAAGCGGAAAAAAAAAATCTGACATCCACTGAATCCTGTTGATAAGTTACCCCCTTTTTGTTACCCTCCCCCATTCCCTCCATTGTACACTCCTTCCCTCCACTTCATTCCAGCATCCTTCCCTTCCCATCTATTCCCGCCCCTCCCTGGGAGAAAGGTGGCGAAAGAGCACTTTGTTGGAATCCGATTTCGATGTTAGTAGTTGCTATTTTTAGCACGTAAAAAAAAATCGCTCATCTGACTACGTGACCCTCCCTGTTGCTTTTTGGACTCCGGCAGTGGTGCTTTGGGAAGGTAGGATAATGTTATATATAATATATATTTATATATATATATATATATATATATATATATATATATATATATATAATATATTTTTGTGTATAATATATATATGTATATATAAATATATATATATTTTTGTGTATAATATATATATGTATATATAAATATATATATGTATATAAATATATGTATATAAATATATATATATATATATATATATATATTTATATATATATATAATGTGTGTATGTATATAATGTATGTGTATATATATTTGTATATATAATGTGTGTATATATATACATATATATATATATATGTATGTATGTATGTATGTATATATATAGACACACACATATACACACACACACACATATATATATATATATGTATATATATATATATATATATATATATATCTAATGTATATAAGATATATAATATGTACAACAACAAATGTAGCCTTTTTCAGTCCACTGCAGGACAAAATATTCACGTCATATCATGCCTGGGGTTTGGCTGTTAAGATAGGGCTTCTCGCAAGACTATTCTTTATTTTTACCATAAACCATCGTTTTTCTTGGCGAAAGTTTTATGACTGATTATTTTACCTAGAAATCAGTTGTAATAGAATAGTCAAGGACATCTATTATGGTTAGACTTCTTCAGTTACCTCTAGCGTAAGCTTTTAAATCAATACTTCATAGTCCTAAGCCATGTAGGTATAGGTCTTCTAGTGCCTAGTGAAGCCCAGCTGAACGTTTGGTGAACTAATATCTCTAGGCGAGTGCCAAGATCATGCCCAAATCATCTCCATCTACCCTTCACCATGATCTCATCCACATATGGCACTTGAGTCATCTCTCTTATAGTTTCATTTCTTATCCTGTCCTGCCATTTAACTAACAATAACCTTCTGAGGTTTTTATTCTCCAATTTACTAAATCTGTTAAGAGATTTTTCATTGTCAGACCATGACTCATGTTCATACTGTGACACCGATCTCACTAAACTAATAAATAGCCTTATCTGTTTATTATTGACAACATAAACTCTTCATTCTTTTATATTGATTGAGTCAGACAATCTTTTCCTTCATGAGGTAAACCATTATTTTTTCTCGATTTCTGGAAAACATTTTGGAGATTTATGACCTAAATAACCCCAAAAGTTACTTATTTATACGTCATTATAAAATTATAATTAAAGGAACATTTTGAGAGGTAAATGACCCTCTTAGGTTAGTTTTCAAGAGAAATTGAGCATTTTTAGTTCGGTGCCTAGTTTTACGGGTGAAAATTATCGTCCGATATAGTGAAATGAAGCCTAAATTTCTCACTTGCTGCTTACCAGGTTTCTATATGTTTACCCTGACTTTTCTGATCATTAAAAGTGTCTACAATAAAATAAGGGTACATCTCATGCACACGGGAGCCCCTTCTCAAGGTCATACAGTAACTGCCTTTTTTACTATGGTCGCCCATGTATTAGTCGGGGAAGAGAAGGAGGAGGTTAAGAAAAAGTTGAGAGAGAGAGAGAGAGAGAGAGAGAGAGAGAGAGAGAGAGAGATTCAACACCAGACCAAAGAAAGCCTGTTGCTGTTTTGCTGGATAATCGGGGGACGTCAGGGACAGGATACTCTCTTTTTATCCTGCCTGTCTCGGAACCCCAAACCGAGAGGTAGTCCTGAATCGGAAGACACCCAAGAGGAAGGATCCTCAACGGAGTCGATTTCTTAGGGCTTGGCCCGAACCAGGACTCTCGGAAAACCCGAGTCTCTTTACTTAAGATTATCCAGGAAGATATAGACATCACTGTCATTACTCATCCCCAAAAAATGATTCATTTAAGCAGACTTCAATATTGTATGCAAAGATTATAGATTTGTTGATAAATTTATAATTTCTTATAAAGGTTGACAACGTTGAATTTAGTTGTCTTTAATATGAATCTCTCCATTGACTTTTAAAGGTCAAGAATAAATAATAATCTGTTTTTTTAATCTTATTTAAAAAGAATGTGTTAATGTACTGTACATATGATGAAAAGATTATGAACAGACGGAGAGAGTTGGCTTGAATGGGTGACCCTGCTATACAGTGGTACTAATAAGGTCCAAGGAAGCAGAGAGTTACTTGAATGGCTAAGCCCATGAATTGTCTTTGCTTTGCAATGAAAGCATAGCTGTTGGGAACCTAGTTTTCAGTTATGGCTTAGAAATCTCTTGTTAGTAGGCAGCGGGTTCTCTGGTGTGTTGCAAGAAGTATAAAACGATTAAAAACATTATCTACACGAGCAATATCAATGTCCACCTTTCATTGGTCGGAAATTTAGTCTGAACACTGGGTCACTGAAATGTGCTTAAAAGATAAAAAAAACTTTACACTTTGAACCTCCATACTCAATATATTTGATAGGCCTATTAACATTTCCATTCCTTGACTTGAATATCCAGCCTAAAATATCCATCGGACAGTCACAAATGATATCCAAGATGCAACTGTAGGTTTGCTTGTAGCTATGACTGTCTTAAATAATACTTTAGACCATGTTCGATACAATTCTTCAGACTTCCCGTTTACAGGAATATAATTTCTGGATTTTACAGCATCTTGCACAAAAGCAACGATGTTCCCGATGACTGCAATGTCAGGTAGGTCTAAGGCCTATATTGCAACGTTTAAAACATATAGATGCAGAAGCCATGACTCTAATTTCTTTATCATCTCGAATGTTCGAATTGTATTTCTTTATACAAATTACTTTTTCATTATTGCATTTTTTTCTTATTTTGGAAAAGAGATATAAAGAGAACTTTATTCTTTCATATCTATGGCAGAGAGAGAGAGAGAGAGAGAGAGAGAGAGAGAGAGAGAGAGAGAGAGAGAGAGAAATGGCATCTCGTCCATCCGGGACTTTGACGCCACGAAGTGACCCGCCATCACTTCACAGTGACCTCCATCATAACTTGGGTCGTTTTTAGAAGCTCATTAGTAAAGCTTAGGTCTATATTAAGGTCTGTAGAGCTTGGCTAAGGAAAGCTTTTATGTTTGATACAAGAGGATCATCGCTCCCTTAATGATCGAGGCTCTAGAGGTGGTGCTTTAGCTTTTCTATCTTTAGGCCTACCTAATCTGCTGCGACCCCAGTTGGAAATAATAGTAATAATAATAATAATAATAATAATAATAATAATAATAATAATCATCCTTAGCCCAAAAGAGTTGAAAACATTTAAAAGGAAAACATGACGAGGCTTCTATTAATTGATAACGCCGCGTTTGATGAATCTTCTTCAACCGAACGAGAAGGCAAGAAAAGAAAGGTTTTTTAGGCCTACGCAATAAGTTCTTTAGCTCTTAACTGACTGCTGTGTAACCTCTCTTACTGGGCTATTTCCTTATCTTTCTTTCTAGTTAAGGCACTCTTCTCTACTTCCTCATCTATAGCTTTGATCTAACCGATTTTATCCTTAATTAACGTATTTAAAGCGTCTATAAATGTTAATTTCTTGTTGCTGCTCCTCTCACTGAGCAACTCGCATAGCCCCTCGATTTTAGGGAAAAAAAAAAGCTTATACAATCAGTTATCCCTCATAGAAATATTTAAATCCCTTTATAGATATATAATATTTTGATAAATGTATAATTCACGTTAAGTTCGGAATATATTTCAAATTATAATGGGTTTTTAGATAGAAAATCACATAAAAAGTTGAAATACCGATATATAATGAAATTATTCTGATGGGTAATGCGCGGGCAGGTGTCCTGTTTGGTCATAGCCAAATATTGCTCCAATCGTTTATTTTTGGTCTATCAACCAATATAATATATATCAGTAGTTATAGAAGTTACGGAGTATTCATGACATAACAGTAGTGTTAATCTAAGTTTAATTTTCATTGGCTTGCTGTGTAAACCCTCATTCTCGTGGCAATATCTCAATCAGAAATAAAGGTTTCTAGGGACAGTTATTGTTAGATGCTACGTATTATTCATAGCATAATTATTACATTGGTTTGGCCAGTTTTCATCACCACGCTGGCCATTGCGGATTGGTGGTAGTAGATTTTCGTCTAATCGCTCACAACAAACCAATCTACATATATATATATATATATATATATATATATATATATATATATATATATATGTATGTGTATATATATATATATATATATATATATATATATATATATATAAATATATATATATATATATATATATATACACACACATATATTATACTGTATATGTGTGTATATATGAGCCAGTTTTCATCATCACCATTCTGGCCATTACCAACCTAGTATTGGGGGGGGGGGGGGGGATGACAAGTACACTTTCGCTGACTTTCAAGATTTATCATAAGGTGACTGGACCTTTTTTTTTTTTTTTTTTTTTCTTCGAATGACATAGCCCCGAAAGGTTGCGTCAATGATTTTTTTTTTCATTATTGTAGGAGATTTAACATAAAAAATGCAGCTGGTGATGTAACGTTTTCGTTTTCCAGCTTGGGAGTTATATATTTTTTTTATACACGACTCATTTTACGTAGTTTTCGTATATTGTGTGTATACATACATATATATATATATATATATATATATATATATATATATATATATATATATATGCATATATATATATCGTCGTCGTCGTCGTCGTCGGCGCCCACTCGTGTCCGAGTATTGGGTTCTGTCGTTAGCCATCAGCCTCCTATCAGAAGAGGGGTGGAGGAAACGACAGAATGCCAGTAGCTGGGTATATTGTTTTGGGTGGTCGTGGCTTTGCAACGGCCACGCACACACACTTGGCCCACATCGTTTTCACCGTGGCTGAAGACATATGAGACAGGCGGCTTCTCCGATGTTAGTTGCATCGGGCTGCCGGGTTTTTGTTATGTCAAGGCCCGCCTTGTTGCCTGCCCGATAGGCATTGCCCTCTTTCGCCGGCGCTGGGAAGCTCCGCCGTTGGGGTCTTGTTTGGTTTGGTTTGGTTTGATTTTGGTGTTTTCCTTCTCCTAGCCTTTGCCTATCTGAAATAAGGAGAAGGCCTATAGGGGTCCAGTCTTGGTCTGGTCTCTCAGAACTGGCCTTAGCGGTATGGTTGAGCCTGCCAGGGTGGATAAACTACCCCACCGCCATTGCCCAGCCCATCATTGAGACACTCAAGCCCCTCTACTGCAGCAAAGTGCTGGACCATATGTATGTATGCATATGTATGTGTGTGTGTATATATATATATATATATATATGCATACTACATATATATATATATATATATATATATATATATATGTATATATATATATATATATATATATATATATATATATATATCATCATCATCAGCCGTTATTAGTGCACTGTAGAACAAGGGACTCAGACATATCCTTCCACTTATGTTTGTTTATGGTCTTTCTGTGCCATTCCACTCCCGCAAACTTTCTTAGTTCGTCGTTCCATCTTCTTCCCTTGCTTCTTCTCCTTCTATTAAAGCCACCAGGGATCCACTCTGGTATTTTTAATGTTCAGCTATTGTCTGTCATTCTTATATGTCTAGTTCATGTCCATTTATTTTTCTTAAAAGTTAGAATATTGTATAAATTACTTTGCTCTCGTTTCCATGTGGTGTTTTTTTTTTTTTTTCCATCATTATTCTTTCCATAACTCCTTGGGTTGGAACTGGCATATGTTCTAAGAATCTAAGGCTTTAGTTAGGCTCCCCGTTTCTGATACTGGTAGGCCTATCTCATTAAGCCCTTTTTTTTTAGAGAAAGTGGCATTTTACATTTTATTATCTAATTTTGCATGCATATATATATATATATATATATATATATATATATGTGTGTGTGTGTGTATGTATACATATGTATATATACATACATATATATACATATATACATATATGTATGTGTGCGTGTTTTTGTATTTGTTTTTATTAAAGAAGGTAATATATTTGTAGCTAAAAAATTTTCCTGTTAATTCCTATATCTTCAAGCCTTTCAGTGCTTCAGTCTTATTTTATAATTCTCTAATTTTCCCCATTAAATGCATGATGATTTTAGAAGTATTTGACCAAACTAGGAGTATATTTAGAACGAAATAATTGGCTTTAAACTCTCATAGTAAAATGGACGTGTTATATGCTTCCTGCGTAATAACATCAGGAAAGCTCACTATGAATTGAAGCCGAGTGTGTGTACTCATGAGTAACAAGCCAATGCATCCGGATGAAGAAAAGAGTGAAGTTGAAGAAGCAATATATGCCTCTCTCTGATTGGTGCTTCCATCTCGATGACGTTATAAGGTTTGAAGCAGTATATTCCCCTCCATCGTGTGTGTGGGCGTGTTTTTTTTTTTTTTTTTTTTTTTTTTTTTTTTTGTCGAAAATTGACCTGGGGTCAATTTTCCGGAGGCCTCATTGATCGATGGTTATCATTATTATTATTATTATTATTATGGTTTTTATTATTATTATTATTATTATTAGTTATTATTATTATTATTATTATTATTATTATTAGTTATTATTATTATTATTATTATTGTTATTATTATTATTATTATTATTATTATTATTATTATTACTTGCTAACCTACATCCCTAGTTGGAAAATCAGCATGCTATACGCTCAGGGACCCAAAGGGTAAATAGCCCAGTGAGGAAAGGAAACAAGAACAAATATATTTTAAAAATAGTAGCAATTAAAATAAATATATCTTACATAAACTATAAAAACCTTTAGTGATAGAGATTTATTAATTGTTAAATTTTCATAGCGTTTAAAGTCTTCATAATTACATTCCGTCGCATTTGTTTTGTTGTTTCATTAACGCGTTTCTATTAATTTTCTAACTTCTCTAGCCATCATTCTTTTCTTAGTGTCTCATTTCAGTTAATTTTCCACAAATTATCTAATTTTCTTGTTTTTATTTTAATTCCATCTGTGATTTTTTTTTTTCACCAGTAATCGATACTTTTCATTGACATCTCTTTATTGCAGATACAAAAACAGAATTTTGACTTTAACCAAAATCCTTGATTTCGACGATAACAAATATTGGATATTGTAGAGAACAAATCTTTGATTTTGACAATAACAAAAGACTGATTTCTATTTTGACTTTAACAAGAATCCTTGATTTCGACGATAACAAATATTGGATATCGTAGAGAACAAATCTTTAATTTTGACGATAACAAAAGACTTAATTCTATTTTGACTTTAACAACAATCCTTGATTTCGACGATAACAAATATTGGATATCGTATAGAACAAATCTTTAATTTTGACAATAACAAAAGACTGATTTCTATTTTGACTTTTAACGAGAATCCTTGATTTCGACGATAACAAATATTGGATATCGTAGAGAACAAATCTTTAATTTTGACGATAACAAAAGACTTAATTCTATTTTGACCTTAACAACAATCCTTGATTTCGACGATATCAAATATTGGATATTGTAGAGAACAAATCTTTAATTTTGACGATAACAAAAGACTGATTTCGATTTTGACTTTAACAACAATCCTTGATTTTGACGATAACAAATATTGGATATCGTAGAGAACAAATCTTTAATTTTGACGATGATTTTGAAAATAAAAGAAATTTTATTTTAACGCCTCGATTAGCTTTTAACTTGAAGAAAGGGGATATATTAAAAGAAATTTGTAAAAAAAAAAAAATAAGTATTGCAATCTTGTAAATGTTGTGCATGCGTGTATAGTTAGGTTTATATTCACATAAGATTAAACATTGACTTATGTAGCGTCCCATTCTTAAAAAAACCCATTTTTTTTTCACTAAGAAGCCCATTTTATCAGATAATCTATAAACTTGAACAAATCCATTCCATAGACGTTGAATAAGTTTACCTTTATTGGAAGTCTTGTTCTCAATAGGTTCTTGATTATTTCCTTTGTAAATGAAAATACATTTTGATGATAATAGCAGTAAGAATAAGGTGGGTAATAATAAGTAAATAAAACTATGATAATTGGCAATAATTACAAGACTCTTAATCATTGTGATAAATATAACGATAAAAATATCACGTCTGGGAAAAGTAAGAAATGTTATGAAAATCATAATCAGATACCGTGTTCCAGATAAGGAGGGAGAGAGAGAGAGAGAGAGAGAGAGAGAGAGAGAGAGAGAGAGAGAGAGAGAGAGAGAGAGAGAGAGAGAGAGAGAGAGAGAGAGAGCGGGGGCTCAAACCAATGGCAAAGTGGGTTATGCGAGATTGATGTGAAAATTGTCTGAAATTAAAGGGTCCCTTTAAAGAACGAATGTGTGTAAGGAAATTTGAAAGTAGAGAGAGAGAGAGAGAGAGAGAGAGAGAGAGAGAGAGAGAGAGAGAGAGATGAAAAAATTATGACCGGAGAGCAGTTGAATGCGATTAGGAGATAACTTTTTTTTTTTTTTTTTCAAGAGCGTTGACTTGTCTTATTGATTATCTGCTGAAGTAGTTGAAGTAACGAGTCTGGAACTGCTGTTCGATCCCCTGAAGCAAAAGAAGAACATAGAGAGGAAGAATCAAGAAGACGTAAAATGACGAAATTTTTTTTCAGAGAAAGAATCAAGAAGACAAAAAATGACGAATTTTTTTTTCCTCTTGATTTATTAATGCATCTTTCATGTGGATGATTGTTACTCTTTTTTTTATGTGGTTATTATTTTGCCCATTTTTTTTTCTTTTTTTTTTTTCTTTTTTGAGATTTGTGTTTTTCATACGTATTCGAAGAACGTTTTTATAATAAGAAATATGCCATCTTTGTTTTTATTGTCCATTGAGGGAGACTTTTCTTTTTGTGGTGTATTGAAATACGGAGGGGATTTATTCTCATTATATATAAATCCTTTGAACTCGAAGATTTCTTTCATAGTTTCAAACTCTGTTCTGCTGCCTCCTCCTCCTCCTCCTCCTCCTCCTTGTAAATTTCCTAAAGGTGTATTGTCAAGGAGTATAGGGATTCATTGTCATTTTTCTTATTATAGGGCTGATACGATCCCTTAAATTCTATTCCTATTTGCGTTCTACAGTCCATGACCTATACCGTCCTACCATCCTTCATCTAAACATATTGACCCATTCGGCGAGGCCCTCTCTCTCTCTCTCTCTCTCTCTCTCTCTCTCTCTCTCTCTCTCTGGTGTGTTCTTGCAATCCTACTCTCTGTTATTCTGCAGGACTCCTAGTGATGAGAACTTAGGCCTTAAGAGGTGTAATGTTTTTTTCGAAATTGAATTTGTTGCTCTTTTTTTATTGTTAAGCTTCTGCACATAAAAGCTTCTAATGAAGTGTTTTTGAAATCTTGAAATTTTATGTGCGTACGTGTTAGATACGTTTGATTGATTGATTGATTTAAGGTTTTCAGGTTTTCAGGACGTGTTAGATACGTTGACGTTATTTTAATAATAGGAGTAGCAGCAGCAGCAATAGTAGTAGGAGTAGTTGTAGTACCTTCAAGAAGCTTCTCTCTCTCTTTACAGATGATGAAAATCTAGGGGGATCTTTTTTCATCAGGTCCTACTTTGCTACGATCTGGTTTTATTTCTATGCTTTAGCTTTAAGCGTAGTTGAATAACGTTTTTGTTATCAGGGTGGCAATTTTTTGAATAGATATATTAACTTCTTCTTTCATATATCGAAGTTTTAAACTTCTGAATTCAAAGGTCAACATACTGAAAACCCTTAGTGTTGATGTTTTTTTTTTTTTTTTTTTTTTTTTTTTTTTCTCTCGAAGCTACCCACAATGTGGATTGATTGATTGATTTAAAGTTTTCAGGCATCCTGCCACAATGTGGAGGTGTATCAAACTTTAGTATTTTCATCTTATAATTCAAGACCAAATCTTAATTGACAGGTAGTCAGCTGAGACTAATTTGAATTTATGTTAGATTATCTCTTGTTGAGGTGTTAATTACAAATATGTCTTGACTTACTTATTAAGCCTTTTAATATCAAACAGCCCTCGTTTAATTTTTTGTGACAATTGATATCGTTTTGAATTAATTGCAGGCATATTTCTTTTATAACTTTCACTGCTGTAAGAAGAAAACAGTATTTATATAATTCAGCCAAATTCTTCGAAAGACATCAGTATCAGTATGTATGATAGATCAGAATTAACACACACACATTATATATATATATATATATATATGTGTGTGTGTGTGTGTGTGTGTGTCTGCATGACTCTCTCTCTCTCTCTCTCTCTCTCTCTCTCTCTCTCTCTCTCAATAACAACACATCTAAGTATGAAACTAGTGTTTTTGTATGTGTGAATAAATTGTATTATTAATGTTTACAAAGTAACTACATTATAGTCCCAAAATATGACCCTCTCTCTCTCTCTCTCTCTCTCTCTCTCTCTCTCTCTCTCTCTCTCTCTCTCTCAATAACAACACATCTAAGTATGAAACTAGTGTTTTGGTTTGTGTGAATAAATTGTATTATTAATGTTTACAAAGTAACTACATTATAGTCCCAAAATATGACCCTCTCTCTCTCTCTCTCTCTCTCTCTCTCTCTCTCTCTCTCTCTCTCTCAATAACAACACATCTAAGTTTGAAACTAGTGTTTTGGTTTGTGTGAATAAATTGTATTATTAATGTTTACAAAGTAACTACATTATAGTCCCAAAATATGACCCTCTCTCTCTCTCTCTCTCTCTCTCTCTCTCTCTCTCTCTCTCTCTCTCTCTCTCTCTCTCTCTCCAATAACAACACATCTAAGTATGAAACTAGTGTTTTGGTTTGTGTGAATAAATTGTATTATTAATGTTTACAAAGTAACTACATTATATTCCCAAAATATGACCCTCCCTCTCTCTCTCTCTCTCTCTCTCTCTCTCTCTCTCTCTCTCTCTCTCTCTCTCTCTCTCTCTCTCTCTCTCTCAGTATGACTGGGCATTTGGGATCTGTATTAAATTGGATTGTGGCAACGAGGATGTTTTGTAGATAAGATAGGAGTCTAATTTGTACCTCAGTCTTTCGAGCCACCCACTTCCATATTTAGGTGTTTTTTTTTTTTTTTTTTTTTTTTTTTTTACGGATCTCATTCTTTTGCAATTTTCTTAATTCTTTTCGTATGAGGATATATTTGATTTGTGTGTTTTTGAATGCCTACATTGTCATATTTTTTTATTTATCACGTCAATTTTCCTCTTATTCTCTGCTACAAATATTCTATTCTATCTGAAATCGTAATTTGTGTAATGTCAGACCTTGTTCCAGCTTTCATGCTTTTAAAGGTTTAAATGTCGCTCGTGAATGGCAGAGGCAAGGGATAGTGACATTACCCTTTTAATTAGGCTTTGCTTCCTATAATTACCAATTATGTAGTTATTCTAGTGAACTTATTCATTTATTCTTCTCTTATATTTTTACTCTTTACATATATTCTGTTTAGTCCGTCTCATCTAATACCTTGCATGTCTCATTCTCGTCACTCAGTCAATCGTGACTGAGCTCCATTTTCAGCTTAATAGGTTGTCTTAAAAAAAATAATAATAATAATCTTTGGAAGTGTTAACAGATACCTCTATACATCTTCATTCCCAGCAGATTTTTTTTTTTAATTATAATACTCTATTTTCCTTTTCTTATTCTAAAGGTAATATTTTTCCGTTGAATAGTTATTCTGAGGGTTTATTATTTTTTTTTTTTATTTTTAGGAAAGAACTTGATGTTATGTTCACTGAAAAAAGCATTTTACAATTTTTTATTAGTAGTTTGTTTGATAATCTTGAATGTTTCTGGATTTATTTTCGGTTTCAGATTTCCTTCTTGACCTTATTCATTTTGAACTTAATTCATCTATTATTTAAATCGTTAGAATATGAAATACTTGATTATTTAAGTATCATCCTCCTTTCGTATTTGGAAATTATGTAAAGTGCCACATTAAACTATTTTACCGTTCTTTTGTAGAATTTTTCTTTCTTTTTTTCTTCATACTTTCTCTTTCTTTTTCTCTTTATACTTTCTCTTTTATTTCATCCGATGAAATATACAGAGAGAGCCCCGCAAAAACTGTTAAGAGAGACCTGTGTTGCAGAAACCTTATCAGGCAACAGATATGATTAGATCACAGCGCTTTTGAAACACAAAAAAAGAAGAAAGTACCATAACTTGAGGTTAAAGTCGAAAGCATAGTGATCTGAATATCAGTGTTGGATTCTTTTATAATTCCCTTTATAATGTTTACAGTCCAAGGCGGTAACATTTACAATCCAAATGTACGTAAGAGTTTTAAAATGAGGCTTTCAGTTGCAAGAAAACAATTGGTTTTCAAGGTTTAAAGGCCGCTCATGAATGGCAGGGGCAAGGTACATTGCCCTATCTATCAGGACAATGCCCTAGAGACTGACCATATACACTTATGATTAGCGGCCAAGCCCCTCTCCACCCAAGCTAGGACCAAGGAGAGCCAGGCAATAGCTGCTGATGACTCTCACCAAATAAACCTATATGCTCCCCCAAACCCTCGAGCCTTCGCTCACAAGAATAGTGAGGTTGCAACGGCCAAAGAACCTAACGAGTTTGAGCGGGACTCGAGTCCCAGTCTGGCATTCACCAGTAAGGGACGTTACCACATCGATCACCAGAACCCTGGTGTTATAATAAAAGCGGAAACATCCAGTTTCGAAGAGAATGATCGGGTATCCGTCAAAAGAGGGAAACTTTTAGATA
The DNA here is from genome assembly GCF_036898095.1 of Palaemon carinicauda. Taxonomy (NCBI): domain Eukaryota; kingdom Metazoa; phylum Arthropoda; class Malacostraca; order Decapoda; family Palaemonidae; genus Palaemon; species Palaemon carinicauda. Next base: position 122,372,319 of record NC_090729.1, read on the forward strand.
TTCGACCACAAAAAAGGCATTTTTTTTTTTCAGGAAAAAGTTTAGGTATCCGGAAAAAAAAGAAAAGAAAGGAAAAGTTGAAACATTCTTTGCTCGAACAAAAACAAAGTTTTTTTTTCCTCGATTGAATGAATTGTTTTGACATGTGGAGAATCTAATCAAAGGCAAAAATTTATGTCTGATAAGATTAAAAAAGTCAGGAATTGGATAAGATGAAAGAGTTTATTTATCCAGGAACATATAGAAAATAATAGTATCCGCTATGATTAAATATTGACTTTAGGTATCTGGATAAGATGGAAAATAATTAGAGGTTTGGTGAAGGAAGAGGAAACTAATCCGATATTCGATGATAAGATACACTGTTAGAAAATCCTGTAATTTTAATGAGAAATTCTCCGTAAAAATATACGGTTCTCAGCCGTATTTTCGGAAATACGGGTGACCGTAATATTTACTCTACTTTGTTATTATCTTTTACGGGTTGGTGACCGTAATATTACTCTTTAACGTCAATATATTGATTTTTAAAACGGTAAATGTCTGGCAACATTTATTCCAGGAATTTTACCGATTTTAAGGCAAATTTTCAACTGTATGAGTTTAGGTATCCGATAAAATTTAAAACAATTAGGTATCCAGATAAATGAACATATTAGACTTTATGAAAACAGAAGACCAATTGTAAATACCTTATGAAAAATATGTTACATAGAAAAAGATTAACATCCATCAAAAGATGTAAAGGGGCTTTGTCATGTATGATGGAAATAGGTCTAGCTATCCAATGTTGCAGAAATCGATTAGGCATGCGGCAAAAGGAATAATCTATTAGCCGTAGGAATAAAGTTGAGGTACCTGAAAATTGGGAGAAAGTTCAAGTATACGTTTTAGTAGAAAAAAGGGAAAAAGGAATTCTAAAGAGTGTCGGAAATTAACGAGGTCTAGAGATACGCGTAGAGCCGAAAAGTCAAAATAGTACTGTTATTGTCTTCGAGGTAGGTCATTTGAGAAGCCAGATTGCTTCGTCTGTAAAAAGTAAAAGAAAATAATTATGATAATAATAAGGGGGAAAATTTATAAAGCTTCACGTACAAAAGTAATGATAATTTTTCTTAACTTAATTTGGCGTCGCAACGTCTATGGTTGCGACTGTGACGTGAAAAAGGGATAATTGGGTCTAACCCAGAAGGACTGAATAGATTGATTGGTGTTTAAGTGACACCAGAATTAATATTAAAGGATCAATGACAGAATATAAAGTTAGAAGTGAGAGAACTATCATTGAAATAATCGTTCATACATAAAAGCCAAAGGAAGTTAAACTCACAATGGCAGCGTAGGGAAAATTATTATAACATTTTCTATTTCAAAACACTGAAACAATGCTGGATATAACGTCCGAAAGAAAAGGAAATGTACTAATTTAAACGCCCTGTAAAGGTTTAAAGGCCACTCATGAATGGCAGAGGCAAGGGACAGAGACATTGCCCTAGCAAGCAGGACAATGCCCTAGAGACTGACCATATAAAATATGATCAGCACCCAAGCCCCCTTTCCACCCAAGCTAGGACCAGAGAGGACGAGGTAATGGCTCCTGATGACTCAGCAGATAGACCTATAGGCTCCACCAAACCCCCCAACCTTAGCTCACAAGGATGGTAAGGTTGCAGACACTAAAGACACTAACGAGTCTGAGCGGGACTTGAACCCCTGTTTGACAATCACCAGGCAGAGACTTTACCAATTAGGCCACAACAACCTGTAAGCCGAGAAAAATAAGGCTTTAAAGTACAGATGAGGGCCAGATTACTTGAACGAAGGCTTTCCTTTGTCATCAACATTTAAGAACCATTTTCTTGGAAATGTAAGAAAAAGAGTCTTAACCGGAACAAGTAGGATTATAACCACTGATAAATCATGTCCCCGGTGTCCAAATAGATTTGGCGAGATTGTTTTTTTTTTGCGTGCTCGATATAATTCATTAGGGCATTCAAGATTGCTAGTCTACAAGATATATTCTTATATTTTCGAGTTTATACAATGTATGTTGTTATATTTACTAGTTTATACAGGATATATTGTTATATTTACTAATGTAAACAAGATATATTACTATATCTATATCTATCTACCTACTTATGAATATATATATATATATATATATATATATATATATAAAAGTGTAATAATATATATCGTGTACATATATACTGTATGTATGTATGTACAGTATATGGGTGCTGGGGTGCGTGTTATGTTCTAGCGATTGTTAATGAATATACGTACTTAGGACAGACAGTAAATGGGATGGAGAGCCTTTGGTAAAGAAAAAAATTGAGATTATGAAAACAAAATGACACTTTCTCTAAAAAGAAAAGTATTTCTTGAGATGGTCTCATCAGTAATAACTAAACATCAGAAACTTGGAACCTTACTAATGCTTTAGAACGTAAGCTAGTTATGGAAAGAATAGTGATGGGAAAAACAGAAATGGACATAGGCAGGATATACTGTGTAATGAGAATGACAGATAATACATTGCAAACGCAGCAGGGGAAATAATAGAAGACGATGGATTGACGAGCTAAGAAAAGTTTCAGGCGTGGACTGCTATAGAAGGATCATAAACAGATGTGTGTGTGTGAAAGGACATGTTTGAGTTCTGTGTCCTGCAGTGGACTAGCAACGGCTTAAGATATATATATATATATATATATATATATATTGAGAGAGAGAGAGAGAGAGAGAGAGAGAGATCCACGCCGACAATCATAAACCCATTTTACCCTAAATTAAGCCCTCAGCGCTCTCGCTATTTCCTCCCTAACGGAGCGGTTTCGTTGAGTGTATTATGATCGTGGTTAATAAAGATTCCTCCGGAGCATTGCGGGAACTCTCTCATTCTTAAAGATGATACTTTGGGCCTAATATGTGAATGGATCAATGCCTAAGCATTCCGTGTATGTTCTTTCATTTTTCCCTTACCCTTTCCATACCAACCGATTAAAGGTTTATAGGCCGCTCATGAATGGCAGGGACAAGGGACAGTGACATTGCCCTATCAAGCAGTACAATGTCCTAGAGACTGATCATATATACACATGATTACCCCACAAGCCCCCTCTCCATCCACGCTAAGACCAAGGAGGGTCAGGCAATGGCAGCTGATGACTCAGCAGGTAGACCTATAGGCTCCTCTAAACCCCCGATCCTTAGCTCATAAGGATGGTGAGGTTGCAGCGACCACAGAAACTAACTAGTTTGAGCGGGACTCGAACCACTGTTTGGCGTTCACCAGTCAGAGACGTTACTACATCGGCCGCCATAACCCACAATTCAGTAGAATTACCTATTGAAAGGCCTATTCCACCGTCAAGGAGATTTCTAAAGTTTTGAGACTTATTTTGCCTATCTTGTTCTGCAGTTGGTTTTCTCTGCCAATTGTTTATATGAATTACATACCGGAAGGAAATCTTGTATTTTCATTTCTTTTTTATTTACATTAGAGTTTTTTTTAACATTTTATGGTAATTAGTGTTTTTTTCTGGCATGCTCACTAGGAATGTATAAGTAATATAAATAATTATAATGGTGAATATTAATCACTGACTCATTACAAATTTAAATGAGATGTTCAGGCTATTTAATAAGCGTTCATAATAAGTTTTATATAGGATATCTGACAACATAGTATATCAACTGTGGCCTTAGATAATTCACGACTTTTAATAAAAGGTTAAAAAAATTCACATAAAAAAAAAAATTAGTTAAAGAGACAGGTTAAAAACTTCCTGATATTTCAGTGTTGTCTGGTTCGTGTGTGTGTGTGTGTGTGTGTGTGTGTTTTTTTTTTTTTTTTTTTTTTTTTTTTTTTAAGGGTTGGAGTTAAAGTTAGTCAATAGGCAAGTTCGTTTTCTTTACAGCTGATATCAGCAACAACATTTTTTAATATAAGGTTCATATTAAAATGTTGGTCTGGTATTATAAAAAACATTGTTTGTTTTCTAAAGGGGAAATATCGAGATGAAACTTCATGATAATATCCGACGCTGAATTTTTTATTGCATTTTTTTAATGATATTGGCGATGATCATAAGTTTGAGGGATTAGGAAAACAAAGGCATTGGCATTATGATTATTATTTGCTAATCTGCAACTCTAGTTGGAAAAGCAGGATGCTATAAGCCCAAGGGCTCCAACAGGGAAAATAGCTCAGTGATTAAAGGAATAAGGAAGCACTAGAAGATAAGTTTAAGCGCAATAATATTAAAATGAATATTTCATTTATAAACTATATAAACTTGAAAATAACAGGAGGATAAAAACTTCAAAATAACAAAAGGAAGAGGAACAAGATAGAATAGTGTGCAATGTATTCCCAATGCACGACGTAACTGACTTACTACTTGAAGAAGTAAGACAAAACTAGTCAGGATGCACTCTTATTTTTTCATCTTCCTCGTGGTCCTTTTGTGTGTGTGTGTATATATATATATATATATATATGTATATATATATATATATATATATATCGAGTATGCTGTGTGGTCGTGTAAATAGATGGTAGAAAAACATACTATGGTTAAGGAAAAGTAGAACTCTCACATGAAAAAATATATAGAATTGCAGGATGGTACAGATGGATAGGGAGAAGACGTAGGAAAAATAACTGTTAAGACCAGGAATAGATAGTATATTAATACTAAAGAATGACCTAAACAGCATTTGAATAGAATATTAGATCACTCTCACATTTACAAGAGTGTTTTGGGTAGACTAAAAAATGCGATGGGAAAAAAGGCTGCAAAAATATTAAGATATAGAGATTTATATTTAATTTTTTTCTTTTAAGATAAGACGCTCTCCATGGAATTAAGTGCAGAGAAACGGTAATACGCAGTTGCGTATTGGAGTGAAAATGTTAATGCTGAGATATTGTTCATGATTTTCGGCTTTTAAACATTGAGGTTCAAAGGTTGTAAACTGTTTAAACATTTCATGATAGTATTTTTGTGTCTGTAGGAATGCAATTTTACGCACCTTCGTATGTTAATGATAAGAATGGTCTTGCAAACTTGGCGCCGTCGCTAACTAACGCAGTTTTCAACATACAATTATTTTGAATTGGTACAAGTGTCTTTTAAGTAAAATAAAAGGAACTAGATTAGACACTTAAGCTATAAGGGCTTGTGTGTGTGTGTGTGTGTGTGTGTCGATAGAAGGATAGGTGTAAAATTAACATTCTCTATTGTTTCCATAGTTTCCAAACAAAACTTTATACACCACGCGTAAATCTAGCTACCTAAGATTGTATTGATACGTTATAGGATATGTATATATATATATATATATATATACATACATATATATATATATATATATATATGTATATATGTTGTATCTGGGTTTTGACCATTTTCTTCACTACGCTGGCCACTGCGTATCAGCGATGATTGGAGACTTTCGTTAGTTCGTTCACAGCAAACCAAATAGTATGGGTGCCTCTAACTAGTACAGCTTTGCTGATCTTACAGATACATAAACCTTTTCACCATATGTGTATATATATATATATATATATATATATATATATATATATATGTATATATATATATAATATATATATATATATATATATATATATATACAATATATATATATACATACACACATATGGCTGGGTGGTGGAATGTATTGTTCAAATTATTAAGTTTTGCGTATGAATATTATTAAGTGATATTTTTACAAAATTTTTCCGCTATTTAGTCTAAGCTTCCTCATTTTAGGTTACTCCTCAACTTTTTTTTTTCTGTGTGTGTGTGTGTGTGTGTGTCAAATCCTAGACTAGAGAAAGATTTTAGCGATTTTTATGGGAAAAATCTTGCCTGAAGTAGTCTGAATGCTTCAAAAACACATTTTAAGTTTGAAAGAGTGAATATAATTTGTTATAATTACCCATCGAAAAAAGATGGACATTGAAAGCCTTCTCTCTCTCTCTCTCTCTCTCTCTCTCTCTCTCTCTCTCTCTCTCTTCTGAAACTCGAGCCTTTACAAATCTATTCACTCCAGAGAATCCGGCTAATTCATTATAGTTTGCTAAGCAAAGGCTCCCTCGGAATATCCAATGAATGAAAATAATTACCATCTAAGAGAAACGCAGTTGGCATCGAATAAACAGATCAAAGTAACCGACGCTTCTAGATGACCCTTCTAGGAAGGTCTCTTTATGCTTCCCGTCTTTGATTCTCAGAGTTACTGTTCTTCCTCTTCCCATCTCCCCTTTTCCATGTTATAATATTCCTTTCCCTTTCTCTTTTCCTCTCCCTTCCCGCTGTTGGCTGACCATACAGTACAGCTCTGACCTCATGCTATTTTTTATTTTTTTCAATTTACGAAAATAATTTTTCCTTTCCTGTTCATTCTTTTCTAGGTATTAGTTGATGGTGTGATATTTTATGGGGCGTATATATATATATATATATATATATAGACTGCTATTATATGGATCACTGATTTCAGAAATGATTTACTGTTAATTCCACTTTTATTCGTGATTATAATGTCCTTTTATTTAACAGAAGTTCAGTATTAGGTCATTTGGTCTATTAGTTCTAATAGGACATATGTTTCGCTGAGTGAATAAATACATTTAATTAATGACGCAGTCATTTGCCCAATCAAATCACAAACAATTTTCAGGTTATGTGGTGAGACAAGTCATTTAATTTTCGTATAACAGCGTGAGATCTTGTTGCATTGAATTGAGTAACTGGGGAATCAATTTCACTGTGAATTTGAAGAAAAAAATTTATATTAAAGGTAGATTATGATGAGCACAACTACCTTACGGAAATCATAACCATGTAATATATATATTTCATAACTTGCTAGCAATATAAGAATTATTCCAAGTCTTTTCAAAAGTTTCGAATGTCTCTTTTTTAATATTTTATTTTATTGCTTAAGCGTATATGCATCAGTTTGTTACGTCCGCCAACGAAGTTGGGAGTAGGTCATGTTTTCATTTCTGTGTGTGTGTGTGTGTGTGTGTGTGTGTGTGTGAACACGTTGTTTACCACAATTTTGCTCAGAATAGTAAAACTTTCATGCATTAATTATGTTGAGACATGAAACTGATTCAATTTAGAAAGTCCTATGTCAAGGTCAAGGTCAAGGTCGGGAAATGAACAACCGTAGTGGAGGTGTGCGTTCTACTGAGTGCCCCTCTAGTTGGAATAATGGTTTCATTGTTTTATGTATTATTGACAAATGTTCTCATCACCGGTGACGCGGAAAATATAATGTTTTACTTTAATTGCGAAGTCTTGAGTCCCTTGAGCAATGTTTGAGGTGTTCTCTTACTGAGAAGTTCCAAGTGCATCTTAAGTGGAAAGGTCAAGATGGTATTTCAGTTTTGCGAATTCGAGAAAGAAAGGGGAAACGGACCTAATTATTATTATTATTATTATTGTTATTATTATTATTATTATTATTATTATTATTATTATTATTATCAATATTGTTATTATTTGCTAAAGTACAACGCTAGTTGGAAAAGCAGGATGCTATAAGTCAGAGGGGGGCTCCAGCAGGGAAAATAGCCCAGTGAGGAATGTAAATAAGGAAAAACTACAATAGAATTTTTTTTTTTTTTTTTTTTTAGGGTTTTATTGAAGCTTCATATGTAAAACACCAAAGACATTATATTTTGAAATGTATTATTTTAGTCTTGAATATATTTAAATGCGGTTTGTTCCGCTAAGCAAATCTATGAACATGTCACAATGTATTTTACTTACTCAAATGTATTTTGCGTACTCAAATGTATTTTCATACTGGAAAAAACTGACCGCATTGCATATGCTGTAAAATGTGTATTTGTGTGTGTGTATGTGTGTATATATATATATATATATATACATATATATATATATATATATGTATATATATATATGTATATATATATATATATATATACATATATATATATATATATATATATATATTGCGTTTACTTATGTATATGCATAAATACTCTATATACAGTGTATAATGAAATAAGTTGATTAAAAAATCTTTTTTTTTTTGTTTAATTGCTCTATCTGGCTTAAATTCACGCATTAATCTAATGTTATCATGTAAAAATATAAAAGAAAAATTTAAGAAAAAAATGTAATAGAATCTAGATTT
>NC_090729.1:122385511-122389789 GCF_036898095.1 Palaemon carinicauda
CCATTAATTAAAGGGAGATACCTCGAGTGTCTTGTAGTTATGCGGTGATGTTTTTCGATCAATGATAATTCAATTAAAAAAGTCTTGAGTTTTGTGAATAGAAAACGTGACCAATGAGAGGTATAACAATCTACACAGATTTGACTGAGGGGAAATTGACTCTAATAAATGTACGGGAGCAATAAACAAACTGGCAACTTAGAAGAAAATAAAAAACGTGTTCCAGTGAGGTTTTGATAGATTCTTTTGAATATTACTATGAAACCTACCGTGCAGAAGAAAGTGATTCCAATTGATTCCTGTTAGGATAGATCACAATACAATCATCGACAAGATTAGAAATGAAACTATAAGAGAGATTACTCGAGTGCCATATGTGGATGAGATCCTGGTGAGGGGTGGATGGAGATGGTTTGGGCATACTCTTCGCACTCCCCAAGAGAGACTAGTTTACCAAACTTTCAACTGGGCTCCATGAGACACTAGAAGTGTTGGAAGACCCAGGCCTATATGGCTGAGGACTCTGAAGCGTGAAGTCGGGGATGATGAATGGAGAAGTATTGATTTAAAAGCTCATGATAGAGACGATTGGTGAAATGTAACCGAGGCCCTTTGCGTCAATAGGCGTTGGAGGAGATGATGATGAATCATCGAACTGATAAACTTTGGCTTGATATTTACAGGGGATTTACTTATCTGTGTTTTTGCTTTCGGTCCTTTAGGTTGTGTTAAAATTGGTCTTTTGTTTTTAATGAAGTTTTCCATAGATATCCAAGTAAACCGATCCAATTTCATTACTTTAGTGGCGTAAAAGGAGACGAAAATGGTAATTTCAAGAATGTGATCTCATGTGTCTTTGATACAATTAATTAATTAGTAATTTTAGTGATCTCATGTGACTTTGATAATTAATTGAGTAGTAATTTTAGTGATCTCATGTTACGTTGATACGATTAATTATTAATTGTAGTGATCTCATGTGACATTGGTACAACTAAGAAATTAGTAATTTGGGGGATCTTATGTGACCTTAATTCAATTAATTGAATAGTAATTTCAGTGATCTGTAACGTTGATACAATTGATTAATTAGTAATTTTAGTGATCTTATGTGACTGATACTGTTAATTAATTAGTAGTTTTAGTGATCTCATGTGACTGATTCTATTAATAAATTAGTAATTTTAGTGATCTCATGTGACTGATACTATTAATTAATTAGTAATTTTAGTGATCTTATGTGACTGATACTGTTAATTAATTAGTAGTTTTAGTGATCTCATGTGACTGATACTATTAATTAATTAGTAATTTTTTTTTGTGAAACTTTTCAATTCAACGAGACAAAGGTTCTTAACTTGGACAGGGCACATCGTTTTGATTATAACGAAAAACACGTATATCATCTGAAGAAAAGAAAGGTTGAACTGTTACGCATGGCCTCAATAAATCACCGTTTTCGAGGCGTTAAAAAAGCTTTTAATTTATTATTTAATGTTAATTAGAACTATTTAATATTTATCAATCTGAAGCCCTTTCAGCAGTCGTACTTTCCTTTCACTATTTCCCCTTTTCCCATATATCCCTAATGACATATCCCCTCCTCTAACACATCCCCTATTATCTCCGCTAACGAAGTTGGAAGGATGTTATGTTTTCGCCCCTGTTAATGCGTGTTTCTTTGTTTGTGCGTGTGTGTTTGTTTGTGAACAGCTTCCTGGCCACAATTTTCACCGTAGAGTAATGAAACTTGCAGGGATTCACTGTTATGTAAAAAGCTGGAAATGATTACATTTTGGAAGGTCAAGGTTTCGGTCAAGCAAAATGTCCAATTCATGTAATCAGCACAAGTTTGGACATCGTTGTCACAGACACTTCAAACCTGGTTTATATTTGAGTATATAGAAATCGAGGCCAATTAATAAATGTTAATGTCAAAGGCCAAGGTCTAGGTCGACCAAAAGGTCGAGAAGTAAGATACTGCGGCGGAGGTCTGCTCTCTACTGAGTGCCCCTCCAGTTTGTAGGTATGTCTTGTTTATGTGAGCACATCGATCTCGTGCTCAACATGGAAATGCTGCTTTTGGTTCGGTGTTTCCGTATGTCTGGCGATATTTCAATGGAAAGAGTATATATGGTAATGAGCCTGAAACTTGTAACAAATGTTTGGAAAAGAAATTATGAATATTTCATTCTCTCTCTCTCTCTCTCTCTCTCTCTCTCTCTCATTCCACACCATCCAAGACTGGAAGATGCAAAATACACCGGAAGATGCATTGGTAACTCTCTGGTGGATATACGAGGTGCCTCACACTGAGGGACCTGGGGGAACCCAAACATAGAATAAGGCAATAAGGCTCTCTCGTTCAATAATGATTTATATATAATACTTTTGGTAAATAATTTTCTCACTTAGCTTATATATTTCGAAAAACTTGAAATAATTGCTAACATTTCTAATACTAAATTAAAAAGAGTAAAGTATGAGAGCAATCTCTCTCTCTCTCTCTCTCTCTCTCTCTCTCTTACTTGTTATTCATATATACTTAGATGCAAAATCATATATATATATATATATATATGTATATATATACATATATATATATATGTATATATATATATATATATATATACACTTATACAGTATATTGTATTGTTGATATTTTTAAGCCATTTATTTCTAAATTCAATGTATTTAGGAAACCAGTAGATAAACGCTTGGAGGGGAATATATTTAGCAACAAATGAAAGAAATTAGATAAAACTAGGGAATGAGAGAAAAACAAATCTGGAAATAACGCCAGGAAACAAATATCAAGTATAACCGTACATAAAAATCTCCAAGGGTGCAAACAAAAGATTGAATAAAAGTATGCCTTTTGAAAAGAATCTATAAACTGAAGCAGGAACTCAAAATGGTATTTCAAAAGGAAGCGTAAAAAAAGAATAACAAAACTCTATAGTGAATAAAAGCAATAAAAGATATGAAAACGGGCCCCCAGCTCTATGGGTTGAAAAGAAAGAAAGTGAAGTGAGAGTCGCATTTTTCTTGAATATGAAAACCATTGTAAAAGAATTGGGATTAAGGATTCTTTACAGTTTGTTTGTGGATTTATGAAATTTAAAGTTGGTGTGTGTGTGTGTGTGTGTGTGTGTAGAGCCTCGAATAAGAAGGCTTGCTGTTTATCCATGTCCATAAAGAAATCTGTTTTTAGGATTTATGCTATTTAAAGGTTTTTATTTTTCGGCCCCGAGGATTAATGTTATCTGGGGTGTTCACAGATAAGAAGGTTTATTGTTAATCCATCTCTATGAAGACGTCTGATTTTAGGATTTATATCATTTAAGGTTGGTGGTTTTTTTTTTCCAAGGATTAATGTTATCTGGATGTTCACAGATAACAAGGTTTATTTTCTCTTTTCCTCAAAGAAATCTGCTTTTCTTGCTTTATTTCCCATTCTTAGTTTCTATGTGTAACCAGCTGGAAGATTAATCCCACGGAAAACGTTTTCCTTTTACAGTGGCTTTTAGATTTTACCCTTGAAGTATTTTAGACTCTGTAGGAGCCCTTCGTTCATTTGGAAAAATCTTCGATTGCTTCCAAATGGGGATTGTTTCATTTCAGTGCAGATGGCTTTGGTTTTGGTCCCAGAATCTCGTACGTTTCTTTAAAATACACAAATTACTCATTAGAATATTTATATTTCAAAGAGAACTATTGTCATAGCCTTAACAATATTCTTACTTTACTTTGACGACTGCTTTTCCGGTCGCATACAGCAGGGGAACCGTACTCTCTGCAGGACCTCCACTCTCGTTTTATATTGTTCGTTCAGAGTATTCCACATTTCCTCTTCTTCTTCTTTGTCTACATCTTTTCCCACTTCTATGTGGGGTCGATGTTTCTGGTCAGCTTTCTCCATCTACCTCTGCCCCACACCTCATCACCGGTTAATCCCTTTGATCGAAGGTCATCCTTGATACAGTCCACCCACCCTTCGCTTTATTTCATTCCTATACTCACTGACCATATTTGTTTTGGCTAATTTTTAATGTCTGGATGCCTTTCTAGCCGTCAACCCCTCCCCATTTACCCGGGCTTGGGATCGGCACCAAGTTGAGGCTAGCTGCCCCCCCCCCCCCCCCCCCCCCCCGCGTGAGAAGGAATAGTGTCTCCATGACCTTCCTCATTTCATATAACGTATTGCTCTTATACTGTTTTATGACAGTCTTTGCCATGTTACTTTTCCTTGTGCACTTCGAACTTACCTTGACACTT
>NC_090729.1:122390289-122415289 GCF_036898095.1 Palaemon carinicauda
CTGTTACCAACTCCCTTTTTCTGCAATCATTTTTGTGATATATTTTTTATGGCCAATTGAGTTTCTCTTCAGTGATGTTTTGTCTGTCTTTTGCTATAAAATTATTTTGTGATCTATTATCTGTTACAAATAGCCTTTCCTTATTCTTAATATATAATCTATTTGCCTTATTGATTTCCTTCAATCCCTAGCTGCACCTCCTTTATATCCTTCTGCCTTACCTCTTCATTTCTTTTTACTTTACTTCTTCATATCCTTCTACTTTACCTCTTCATATCCTTTTACTCTACCTCTGCATATCCTTCTACTGTACCTCTTCACATCCTTCTACTTTACCTCTTCATATCCTACTTTACTTCGTCATATCCTTCTTTACCTCTTCATATCTTTTTACTTTACCTCTTCATATCCATCTGCTTTACCTCTTCATATTCTTCTACTTTACCTCGTCATATCCTTCTACTTACCTTTTCATTTCCTTTTACTCTACCTCTTCATATCCTTCTACCTTACCTCTTCATTTCTTCTACTTTACCTCTTCATGTCCTATTTTACCTCTTCATATCCTTCTACTTTACCTCTTCATATTCTTTTACTTTACATCTTCATATCCTATTTTACCTCTTCATATTCTTCTACTTTATATCTTCACATCTTTTACTTTACCTCTTCATATCCTTCTACTTTACCTCTTCATTTCCTTTCTACTTTACCTCTTCATATCCTTCTACTTTATATCTTCATATCCTTTTACTTTACCTCTTCATTTCCTTTTACTTTACCTCCTCATATCCTTCTACTTTACCTCTTCATATCCTTCTACTTTATCTCTTCATATCCTTTTACTTTACCTCTTCATTTCCGTCTACTTTACCTCTTTTTATCCTACTTTACCTCTTCCTATCCTTCTACTTTATATCTTCCTATCCTTTTACTTTACTTCTCCATTCCCTTGTACTTTACCTCTTCATATCCTTCTACTTTACCTATTCTTATCCTTTTACTCTACCTCTTCATTCCTTCTACTTTACCTCTTCATATCCTTCTACTTTACCTCTTCATTTCCTTTTACTTTACCTTTTCATTCCCTTCTACTTTACCTCTTCATATCCTTCTACTTTACCTCTTCATATCCTTCTACTTTACCTTTTCATATCCTTCTACTTTACCTCTTCATTCCCTTCTACTTTACCTCTTCATATCCTTCTACTTTACTCTTCATATCCTTCTACTTTACCGCTTCATTCCCTTCTACTTTACCTCTTCATATCCTTCTACTTTACCTTTTCATATCCTTCTACTTTACCTCTTCATATCCTTCTACTTTACCTCTTCATATTCTTCTACTTTACCTCTTCATTCCTTCTACTTTACCTCTTCATATCCTTCTACTTTACCTCTTCATATCCTTCTACTTTTTTCCACAAATGTATTTTCGCAATGAAGGGCCTCACAAACCCCAGCGCCGGCCTCTATAATGCCATAGTTGTACAGGCGGGGGTTTCGTCTTTCCCCCTTTCTCTGTAAATACAAGGAGTATACTTGCATATACCTGTACCCTCGGATTAAATCATCCCGAAGGCAGAAGGTACAGTAGTAGTTCCAAAATAGCGTATGTACTTTCTTATTCCTAGAAAGAAGGGAGAGGGGAATCAATTCCCCTTTTTTTTTTCCCCTTTTTCCCCTTTCCGTTTTATCCCCCATCATTAAAGGGATGCAAACAGAAGGCCAAATAACTAACCGAGAACGTTTCTTTTTCCATCTTTATTGGCGTTTGTCTTTACTTCTCTCCGGGTTCGGCTCCCGGTTCCCCCCCCCCACCCTTTCTTTCACCCTCTCCCCCTCAGTACTCCCTCTCCCCCAAAACCTTCTCTCTTCTAATAAGGGCGAAAACGATTTTCTTTGTTGTTCAATATTTCTGTCTCCGGCTTTGTCTGGCTCTCTCTCTCTCTCTCTCTCTCTCTCTCTCTCTCTTCTCTCTCTCTCTCCTCTTCTTTGTTTTAAAAATTGTGCTGTTATTTATCGCCGTTTTGGCTTTATTTTCCTTCTTTCTATTTCGGTTTCATTTATTCCTCTTACATTCAGCACTCTTTTTCATATCCTGTGGATCTTCCTTTTTTTTCCTTTATCTTTCTATTCCAACCCCTCTTATCTTTTATCTTCACGCATTATTTTTTTCCACATTTCCTCCCTGACTTGGTTATGGTATGGCTCTCTCTCTCTCTCTCTCTCTCTCTCTCTCTCTCTCTCTCTTTTTAATATATATATATATATATATATATGTTTATATGTAATATATATATATATATATATAATAATATATATATATGTATATATATATATTAATATGACACTGACTTTAGGAGATATTTGAGGTTTAAAATCCAAATGTGTGAAAAGTTCATACGAGAATATCGCGTAATACATATTTAACAGATATCATGAGGATGAATGTTTTTTTATCATAAGTATGCCTGCATAGCCAGAATTCGACAGGAATGTTTAAAGGGAATGGGGATAACTTATATTTTTCTTATTGGTTGAATATATATGTTAATGTCCTTAGTATTTAACCCAAATCCATAATATCAAATGATTCCATTTTTGATATTATGCCATCCCAAAGTAAAGAGAATTCGGTGATAGGGGTTTTGTGTGTATATATATATATATATATATATATGTATATATATATATATAAATGTGTTTGCATGTATGTGTGTGTGTGTATATATATATATATATGTGTGTGTGTGTGTGTGTGTGGTTTGTATGTTTGTGTGTCTATAGAAGAGCAATAATTATTGTTCAAATGAAGTGTAGTTACTTCTGAAGATTTTCCCCTGATAAACAGCAATGCAAATTCTTAAATAGTCATTAACTATTCTTTTACAACTGATATTTATATGATAGTTTTCTCGTCTTCATATCGACATAATATAACCAATAGTTACTGGTTCACCTAAATGCTAAAACACAGTTGTGTCCATTTTACATCAGAACGAGAAACTAACAATGACCTTTTTTTTAGTTCAAATACAGAAATATTTTACAATAAAATTTTATTCCATAGTACCCATGCAATTTGAAATATATATAATTTCAACAATGGTGAATAGAACCTTCAATTTTTTTTAGTTCTGACAGTTTCATATTAAAATAGAATGCTCCTGAAACACGCTCATTTTGGGCACCATAATCAACGGTGGGTGACAAACACATTCCCTTGCAGTACTCCACTGTTCACTGGAAATTCATTTGATAGGACTACTAACGTTAACTATGCACTTGCTATGCTCATGAGCACACTTAATCAATATATGTATTTAAGAGGACCTCCATAATTAACCCAAGCACAAAACCAACTAATGTACAGTCCCGTATATACTCCTCGACTAGAGGTCAAAATATCAGATAAAATGCTCTCTGAGTGGCCCCATGTATACCAGTATCAGATAAAACGCTCTCTGAGTGGCCCCATGTAGACTAGTTGAACATTGCTTTAAAACACAGTTATCTTCATTTTTACCTATTAAAACTGGGGTTAAGGAATTGAAACACATATCTTTTATTTACCTATTAAAACTGAACTTACGGAATTACAATGTAAATGCAATGTAAAGCAGCTTGAACGAAATGAGAAACGGAATATTCAACTGGTCTAATCGGGGTCACTGAGAGTGCGTTCTATCTTATTCGATGATGTCAACTCCAGAGAGTTCTGTCTGAGACATTACTTAGGATTATTTTTTATTTCACTCATTCATTCATATCAATATTTTCCAAATATTTTTTTAGTAATCTTCATACTTTTCATGTATATTTTTTTACTACGTTATTTTTCCTTGCAAGATTAATATATATATATATACTATTATATATATACATACATTAACATTATTTGTACATACATATTCTGTATCACTCTATCTGGTTATCTGTCTGTCTATCTATCTATCAATCTATCTATCTATCTATCTATCTATATATATATATATATATATATGTATATACATATATATATGTGTATATATATATATATATATATATATATGTATATATATATAATATGTGTGCGGTGTTTGCTCTTATTAGTGGAGATCTTGGTAAATAAACGCATTTCTCCCGGGAAGTGTTTGCACACCATAGCAACCATCTCTCTCTCTCTCTCTCTTTCCTCTCTCTCTCTCTCTCTCTCTCTCTCTCTCTCTCTCTTCCCCAGGAAAACCCTAAACCCCCATCGTTTGTAAACAATCTCCGATCTTATCCAGCAATCTTTGAGCCCTTAACGATCACCGCGGATTTGGACTTTCATGAATAATAATCTAAACGTCCTGGAACTCGTCCTGGGTCTTCCAGGAACAGCATTGTGGGGACTCGGACACTTATATTAATACTTATTTCCAACACTTTTATTGCTACTTATTTCCAACACTTTTATTGCTACTATTTCAACACTTTTTATTGCTATTTATTTTCATCACTTATGTTGCTACTTATTTTCATCACTTATATTGCTAGTTATTTTCAACACTTTTATTGCTACTTATTTTAAACACTTATTGCTACTTATTTTCAAAAGATATTGCTACTTATTTTCAACAGCCATATTTTTACTTATTTTCAACTCTTATTGTTACTTATTTTCAACACATATATAGCTACTTATTTTCAACAGTTATATTTGCTACTTGTTTTCAACCCTTATATTGCTATTTTATTTTCAACCCTTATATTGCTACTTATTTTCAACACGTATATTGCTACTTATTTTCAACACGTATATTTCTACTTATTTTCAACACTTATATTGTTACTTATTTTCACCACATATTGCTACTTATTTTCAACACGAATATTGTTATTTATTTTTAACGCATATTACTACTTATTTTCAACACGCATATTGCTACTTATTTTCAACACGTATATTGCTACTTATTTTCAACACGTATATTTCTACTTATTTTCAACACGCATATTGCTACTTATTTTCAACACTTTTATTGCTACTTATTTTCAACACTTATATTGCTATTTATTTTCAACACTTATATTGCTACTTATTTTCAACACGTATATTTCTACTTATTTTCAACACGCATATTGTTACTTATTTTCATGCGTTTTAGCACGCATGTCATTTGTCTTTTTTTCTTTGATTTTTCAGTGTATCAATGCTGTATACAATGTTTTATTTGCTTTGGTTATTATTTCTGATTTATTATTATTATTATTATTATTATTATTATTATTATTATTATTACCAATACAGTAGGTATTTGGAATAAGAAGAGCAGAACGCGCTGTTATAAAAAGAATCTAGAAGTAATTTTAAAGTTCTTTACTATTGAAATGATTGCTAAGAATGAAAGGAAAAATGAAGAAATGGGAGTGTCAAGATGATGAATAAAGCAATTCATGGACCATAGGAAGACCCCATGTCTTCTTTCTTTCTTCTTTCTTTTATTATGAAAGGGTTAAATGGAAGGTCTCATCGTCTTTCTGTGCAGATCTTTTATTCGCATGATTTTTCCCCCGCCAGTATAATCTGTTTTCTCCCTATTTCAAAGACAATTCTGATAATTTGCATCTTGGGAATCTCTAGGAATGAATTTTGAATTAAGACCGTGGGATGAAAATCTTTTATTTTATTTTTAGAATCCCAACTGAGTACTACCAGATATAATTGCATGACCACAGGACAACTATATAATATATATATATATATATATACATATATATATATATTTTTTTTTTCTAATACCAACTGAATGTTACCAGATATGGGCTAATTTCTTGACCGTGGGCGGCAAGCTCCTGAGTTTTAGATTTTTTAATTGAATATTACCAGGTTTCATTGCATGGCCACAGGACAACGAACTCTTTTTTTTTTTTTTTTTGGAGTGCCAATTGAATACTACCAGATTTTAATTGGATGAATTGGAGATGGCAAACCTCTGGGCTTTAGAATTTTAACAATACCACCAGATTTCATTGCATGGCCTTAGGACGACAAATCTCAGATTTCATTGCATGACCACAAGCCGACAAACTCCTGATTTTTAGAGTACCAAGTGAATGCTACCAGATTGTATTGCATTACAATGGGACGAAATACTTTTGGGCTTAAAATTTTGATTACTTACTACCAGATTTCATTGCATGGCCACGGGTTCGAAGTTGTTCGATATTTTGTCTAGGAATTTGGTGAACAGCATCATCCAGTGCCATCTAATGAGTGATCTGAACATCATCTGACTAATTAAATAAACGATTCAAATAAAGCCCCATTACAGTTAGGGTAGCTCTCCTTCATTGGTTGGCTACATCATTTTGATTTAATTAACTATGCGGAGCAATTTAGATACTTAGGATCTATTACACAGTGAGTCCAGAGGAAGGATGTGAGGTTGAAGTTGGCAATAGGATAAAAGTAGACTTGGGGAAGTGGAGGGAAGCTAGTACAGTGGTAACGTGTTCGCCTAGCATTTGCATGGCAGCAGATCGATCCCAGTCCGGGACCATGAGTTTAGGCTGTTTACTTGGAGGTCACTGCTGTGATAGGGCACCACAGGGGAGTTAGGCTTGCCCGGCTGACGTTCTGGTGAGCATCTATCCTGATGGAACTCGAACTGAAACCAGACACCTTTAAGCTTTTATATGATAAGAAAATGCCAATCAAACTAAAGGTCAAGATCTGTAACACAGTAATAAGACCAGTGTTAATGTATGGATCGGGAACGTGTGCTCTAAGACGAAAAGAGGAAACACAATTTGACAGAACAGAGATCTGAATGCTGAAGTGGGTTATAGGAATATCACTGCTTGAAAGATTGGAATAACGATGAAATAAGAGGAATGACAGTCGTAGTAAAGATTACAGAGGTGAGTAGAGCGTCACGTCTGAGATGGTGTGGGCATGTGTTGAGAATGGATGTTGGGGGAAGGAGTGAGGAGGGCTTGGGAGTAACCTGTAAATGGGGGAGTAGGTCGAGAGGGAGGTAGATAATTAGATAGCGAGATTAGGGGATGGATAATACGAAGAGATGAGGTTTGGTGGAAGGGGATGCCTTGGATAGATGGCATTGAAGAGGGCGTATCAGGCAACCGACCCCTTAATGGAAGGATAATAGTGGAATGAAAAAGTACATAATTATTATAATGTGGGACCAAAATTCAATAGCTATTAAGGAAATCAAACTACTCCGTTAGTATAAATGAAAATACACTTCGCTGGCATTGAACCCCTTGCCGAAATTGATCTCGGTGTTATCACCATTGGGTGCTGTCTGCTTCGACCTCCACTCTATTCACTACTTCATTCTTTTAATAATTATTCTTAATTTTCTTTGAATTTCTCCATTTTAATTAGTTTGCCATACCTCTCTATCTTTTTTATGATCTTTGGTGTGTCAACCTGCAATACCCGTAAAGAGTAACAGTAGGATTATTTTTTTTTTTTTTTTATTAATGTACGTTTTCTGTGTGTCAGATAGATAGACGTTATGATGAATGATCGAATATTTTAATTCTGCATTATAAAGAGAAATAGGATTTGATAGTTCATCAAAATTAGGCTAATCTTTTGAACATTAAAGAAATCTGCGGTTGATTTTCAGTCAAGTTTGCCATCTTGAAAATAACAGATATCGTGAAAATAGCGAACATTAGAAAATTGATTCATCTTGAATTTTCAATTAAATGCTTTTATGATGTGAACGGTATTTCCGGAGAAGTATATATGGGAAATGAATGAAAGTAATTGCATCATAGTTATGATATATTCATTGTTGATTTTAAAATCGATCCGAGAACAGTTGTTGTTGGTATCGATTTTGATCATTGCTGCCGTGACCTACACATAGAAAATTTTATATATTTGCTCCGTGGCCAGTTTTTTTTTATTGATATTTTTCAATTGAATTATAACCAAATATGGTGCTTTATTAGCAAATGCAAGTTATCTTAACATATCAGCTGCTCTTATAATTATAGAAATAGAACCATAAACTTCTATATATAAATTACAATAATAGCTTATCAGTATTAGGTTTGTTCCAAGTAAGAGATCAGAAAAATTAAATAAAATGCAAGGCTTTATTGTAATCATATGGCTCGAGGTAAAGTCGTTAGCAAAAGGAAAAGTTGATATTAAAAGGCGTTCTTAACATAAAAAGTCGTTAGCAAAAGGAAAAGTTGATATTAAAAGGCGTTCTTGACATAAAAAGTCGTTAGCAAAAGGAAAAGTTGATATTAAAAGGCGTTCTTGACATAAAAAGTCGTTAGCAAAAGGAAAAGTTGATATTAAAGGCGTTCTTGACATTAAAAGTCGTTAGCAAAAGGAAAAGTTGATATTAAAAGGCGTTCTTGACATAAAAAGTCGTTAGCAAAAGGAAAGTTGATATTAAAAGGCGTTCTTGACATAAAAAGTCGTTAGCAAAAGGAAAAGTTGATATTAAAAGGCGTTCTTGACATAAAAAGTCGTTAGCAAAAGGAAAAGTTGATATTAAAAGGCGTTCTTGACATAAAAAGTCGTTAGCAAAAGGCAAAGTTGATATTAAAAGGCGTTCTTGACATAAAAAGTCGTTAGCCAAAGGAAAAGTTGATATTAAAAGGCGTTCTTGACATAAAAAGTCGTTAGCAAAAGGAAAAGTTGACATAAAAAGGCGTTCTTGACATAAAAAGTCGTTAGCAACAGGAAAGTTGACATTAAAAGGCGTTCTTGACATAAAAAGGCGTTAGCAAAAGGAAAAGTTGACATTAAAAGGCGTTCTTGACATAAAAAGGCGTTAGCAAAAGGAAAAGTTGACATTAAAAGCGTTATCAAAAGGAAAAGTTAACATTAAAATGGGTTCTTGACTTAAAAAACGCTAGCAAAAGGAAAAGTTGACATTAAAAGGCGTTAGCAAAAGGAAAAGTTAACATTAAAAGGTGTTAATAAAAAGAAAAGTGTCACTAAAAGGCGTTAACAAAAGAAAAGTTGACATTAAAAGCGGTGGCAAAAGGAAAAGTTAGCATTAAAAGGCGTTCTTGACATTAAAAGGCGTTAGCGAAAGGAAAAGTTGCCATTAAAAGGTGTTAGCAAAAGGAAACGTTGCCTTTAAAAGGCTTTAGCAAAAGAAAAAGTCGTCATTAAAAGACGTTAGCAAAAGGAAAAGTTGACATTAAAAGGCGTTAGCCAAAGGAAAGGTTGATATTAAAAGGCGTTAGCCAAAGGAAAGGTTGATATTAAAAGGCGTTCTTGAGATTAAAAGGCATTAGCAAAATGAAAAGTTGACATTGAAAGCGTTAGCAAAAAGAAAAGTTGTGACTAAAAGGCGTTACCAAAAGGAAAAGTTAACAGTAAAAGGCGTTAACAAAACGAAAAGTTGTCACTGAAAGGTGTTAACAAAAGGAAAAGTTGACATTAAAAGGCGTTAACAAAAAGAAAAGTTGTCACTAAAAGGCGTTAACAAAAGGAAAAGTTGACATTAAAAGTGATATCAAAGGAAAAAGAAAAATTGTCATTAAAAGGCGTTAGCAAAAGGAAAAGTTGACATTAAGTAGATGGAGGATTATCTCGTACGATAATCTCCCCAGAACTGAACTGTCGTACATTATAAATGATTATCTTACCCATGGGAGCAATTGTATAAAAGATGTTCTTCGTTTCCCCCCAGGAAAAATGTAATTTACTTCGACTGAAGGGAGGTTATGCACCTAAAAATTGCTGTTGGTGTAATCTCTCTCTCTCTCTCTCTCTCTCTCTCTCTCTCCTCTCTCTCTCTAATGAAGTTATTGGATAGAGTGGTTACCGATAATGTTTCTCAATATAGGAGATCGATAGTATTAGTTTAAAGGACATAGAATGCTAGGCCGCTTTGCTTAACTTTAAAATGATCGACGTTCAAAATTAATGACCAAACATTTTGGTTCAAGGTAAACATAGATATTTATGCAAACTTATATAAAATTAATTTCTTACTTCAAAACATGAACTAAAGAACCGTCAAGAGATAAATGTTTTTGAAGAGTTTGTGACATCAAAAAGAGAGATGGTGAATAATCTGTAAATATTTCCCAATGTCAAATCAGATGAAATTTGTGTTTTAGTGGGAAAGTCTGGTAATTTCCCTCCAGCCAACATTGTGCAAATGTTGTCTATATGTCTATATGAGTTTATAGCGGCATTTGTGTTTATGGGTGTTAATGATATATTAATCATGCATTAACGGGTTGTGGTGGTTTGGTGGTAGCGTCCTTCCCCGGTGATTGCCAGACTGGGTTCGAGTTCCGCTCAAACTTGTTAGTTCCTTTGGTCACTGCCATCTCACCATCCTTGTGAGCTAAGGATGTGGGTTTGGGGGTAGCCTATAGGTCTATCTGCTGAGTCATCAGCAGCCATTACCTGGCCCTCCTTGGTCCTAGCTTGGGTAGAGGGGACGCTGATCTTATGTAATATGGTCAGTCTCTAGGGCATTGTCCTGCTTGATAGAGTAATGTCACTGTCCTTACCTCTGTCATTCATGAGTGGCCTTGTAAGTGTCTAAGTTCTAGTTAAGAATTTTGTATAAACCAAAACGTTTTAATTTAGTCTTAGAAATATCAGTAGCTCAAACAAAGACCGTAATAAGAAAAGAAGGGAAAAAGAGAGATTTCTTCGAAGATTAAAAGTTAATTTTTAATAAGCTCTAACCTCAGGGGAACGACACGATAAGGAGCCTTAAATGTCTGCTTGACATAGAAATATTAACCTGGTTGTGGCTGAGTGCGACCTGAAATCTTTCGTGGAGAAATGTCGTTGAAGGTTATTACTGGTTATTGTTAAGGTTATTGTTAACGCTGTTCAATTAAATGAAAGTGACAGTTAGTTACTCACGTCTGATTCAGACATTATATCCATCTTTAATTTTATTAAGTATGATGTTCTTCTTTGTCTGCATCTTTTCCCACCTTTATGTGGGGTCGATGTAGTTATCATTATGGAATTTTCATTCGCTGAAGGTTATGCGTAACTCAACCCTTATTTTCTTAATTATCTAGAATACATTTGAATAATGTATTGCTGCAATACAATTTCTTCTTACTGCAATGTAATTGTTCAGTGACCACTTTCCTCTTTGTAAGGGTAGAAGATACTTGAATTATGGTAAGCAGCTCTTCTAGGAGAAGGACACTCCAAAATCAAACCATTGTTCTCTAATCTTGGGTGGTGCCATAGCCTTTGTACCATGGTCTTCCACTGTCTTGGGTTAGAGTTCTCTTGCTTGAGGGTACACTCGGGCACAGTATTCCATCTTATTTCTCTTCCTCTTGTTTTGTTAAAGTTTTTATAGTTTATATAGGAGATATTCGTTTTAATCTTGTTGCTCTTCTTAAAATATTTTATATTTCTTTGTTTCTTTTCCGCACTGAGATATTTTCCCTGTTGGAGCCCCAGGGCTTATAGCATCCTGCTTTTCCAACTAGGGTTGTAGCTTAGCAAGTAATAATAATAATAATAATACAGTAATGATTTTTATTGTAGTTGCTTTTGAGTTATGAAATATACCGATACAATTTTCCAACTTGGTCTTCATCATCATTATCACCTCCATCTACGCCTGTTGACGCAAAAGGGCCTCAGTTAGATTTCGACAGTCTTCTCGATGTTGAGCTTTTTTTTTCATTTGAAAATTGCGTAATATTTATAAGCAGTTGAAAATCTTCATATGATTTGTTATACTTACTGTCGGTATAGAAACAGCATATTTTATTAGATATCTCAGGACATCAAAATATTTTCCTAATAAAGTAATGAATATAAAATTAACCGTAAATTTATGAGAGAGAGAGAGAGAGAGAGAGAGAGAGAGAGAGAGAGAGAATCGCTTTTAAACAGAATAAAAAATATGGCCTCGAGATACCTTTTGCTGGGACTGGTAATTGTCTAATATTTATTTAGGATTAATTTTAATTCTTTCCTCGGGCTGGAGACGCTCTCGGTCGGAGAGCCTGTGCTCATCTCAGGGATTTCGAAAAAGTGGGGGAATATAAAGAGATCCAGTGTGAGTAGAAGGTGTGTATTTTTAGCTGCTGTTAGGAACCCGTTAGGGGGAGAAGATGAAGAGGGAAGCAGAGAATTAGATATCGAGATGAGGTGAAGGATGATATGGAGAGAAAAGGTTTGGTGGGAAAGGATGCCTTTGATAGAAGGAATTGGTAAGGGTGTATCAGGCAACCGACTCCTTAATGTAGGGATAAGAGGGAGGCAGAGAATTATATGGCGAGATAAGGTGAAGGATGATATGGAGAGAAAAGGTTTGGTGGGAAAGGATGCCTTTGATAGAAGGAATTGATAAGGGCGTATCAGACAACCGACTCCTTAATGTAGGGAAAAGAGGGAGGCAGAGAATTAGATGTCGAGATGAGGTGAAGGATGATATGGAGAGAAAAGGTTTGGTGGAAAAGGATGCCTTTGATAGAAGGAATGGAAAAGGGCGTATCAGGCAACTGACCCCTTAATGTAGGGATAACAATGGGGAAGAAGATTTTTAGCTGTTGTTACGCCCTTGAAAGTTTTGAAAATTGTGCCGTTTAATGGAGGATTATTTAGAGGTTTAGGAGTCATTTGAAATTAGCCTTGCATTTCAATCAGTTTGAAATAATGACTATAAATGGGATTCGAAAAAGGGGTGAAAAGTTGACTTGAACGGCCGACCCTTCTTTACAGTGGGACAAGCAAAGTCGAAATAAATTTAAAAAGGTTTAAGTTTTAAAGGTTTCTCATGAATGGCAGAGGCAAGGGACAGTGACGTCTTATCAAGCAGGACAATGCCCTAGATTATCAGCGACTAAGCCCCTCTCTCCTCCCAAGCTACGACCAAGGAGGGCCAGGCAATGGCTGCTGATGACTCAGCAGATCGACCTATAGGCTCCCACAAAACTCCCATCCTTAGCTCACTAGGATATTGAGGTTGCAGCGACCAAAGAAACTAACGATTTGAGCGGGACTCGAATCCCAGTCTGGCGTTCACCAGTCAGGAACGTTACCACATAGGCCACCAAAGCAAAACAGATTAAGTGATATTACGTTGCGCAGTATTGATTATATTTGTTGGTTCGACATATTACGCATTTCATGGATGGCCTTAATACGCACATACGCATACATACGTACAAAGACCTTTGTCCCCTATGTAGGATTGTGCGTAGTTCCGTGCCTCGGGTATGGAGCTATGAATATACTCTCTCCCTTTTTCTATGTATTTTTACTAAGCTGTCATCCTCGACTTGGCTTTTAGGGGATGAACTGGACAATGTGCGTTGTCTTGTTTTTCTCGGAGGTCTATTCTCATTTTAAGAAAAGTGGCTGCTTACGGGAAAAAATTACCCATATGTGTGTATAAAAGGCTTGCTTTTAGAAAGGTTAGTCTGGTAATTTTGAGGGCTTTCTTGTGTATCTGAACTAGTGTACATTTATATGCAAAAGAATTCATTTTTTTTAATTCTAGAACTAGAAATAATAATTTGTATTTGTAATAAAGATAGACGAGTGATAATAATAGTTTTTATCACTAATCAAGAATGACTAGTAGAAAGAATAGTTTGAAGAAGAACGGGTATTTTAAATGTTTCAAAGGCGAATAATAAAACTGCTGTGTTTAAGATGGTATAAATGATACATTTATTTTCCATTCTAGGACAAGTTGGTGACTGACAAAGTAGTGACTGACAACGGGAAAGCGATTATCATGATTTTTCATTCATGACTGAGCAATTGGCGTGTTTTTTTTTCTTTTTTTTTTCAAAGTATCTTAAGGGAAACGCAAAGGTTAAACCTTCTCTCACCAGGGTTTGACTAGCTCTTCTCCCACCTACCTGAGGAACGGGACAGCTTATCATGACCGGAAAGAAATATAATTATATATATATATATATATATATATGTATATATATGTATATATATATATATATATATATTTGTATGTATGTATATTATATATAGATAGGTAGATAGATAGATAGATAGATATACACTAGCCATTATATAGAGGAGATGTATATATATATATATATATATATAATTTAGTCGTAACATTCATATGACACGGTTTAGATCATGTGAAATAAATCCAACTAATTTTTCAAATTTCCCTCTTTCATATCCCCTAAACGCCCTATCACAACCCCTCACCTCACCCCCCCCCCACCCCCACCCCAAGGCCACCCTCCTTTCTTGGTGGCACGTCTTACCCGTGTCAAATTTACAGGAGTCTTACGTCATGTCAGTCATCGTTGTGGTATCGTAGCTTTCTTTCTTCGGACTTTTAAAAGAGAGTTTTTGATAAGCGGATACACCTGTCTTAATGTTCTGTATCACCATTGTTTTATATACAATTTATTTAAGATCTGATTTTGATTCATCTTTTGTTTTCATGCTTTACGATATGTTTATTTATTTATTTATCTGGTTCTTGTGCTTATATGTAATGTTGCGTTTGCTGTTTTTCAATAATGGCTTTGTGGAAGAGTTTAATGATATATTTGCCCTACTTACATACTTTTCTTTTTCGGATACCGAAAGGGAAATATATTTTAAAGAATATATTACAATTCTTGAATCTTTGTACTGACTCATTTCTAGTATTTGTATTCAGTGATATTGTTGTTACTATTATTATTGTTATTTTTGTTGTCATTGTGGCCTGTTGACATATGATATATTTGCCCTACCTACGTACTTTTTTTTGGGATACCGAAAGGGAAGTATATTTTAAAGAATGTATTACAACGTCTATCATAATTCTTACCTACTTGTACTAATTCATTTCTATTATTTGCATTCAGTATTATTGTTATTACTATTATTATTGTCATTTTTGTTGTCATTGCGTCCTCTTGTTGACACACATACTTTATATTGCTCCTAAAGCGAAGCTGAATCTCACAAAAACAAGACACCAGTTAATCTCTCATTTCCCATCAAACTGCTCATAACCAGGCGAGATTACCACGGCAAATCCCATGGACTTATAGCATCTTAAAGCGGTAATGCCAAAATCCTATCGCCGAGTCACCTTCCCCTGTTCTCTCTCTCTCTCTCTCTCTCTCTCTCTCTCTCTCTCTCAAGTTTATAATGTATATCAGTCTTTCTTTTCCATAAAACCTCTGATTTACGTTTAGAGTCTCTCTCTCTCTCTCTCTCTCTCTCTCTCTCTCTCTCTCTCTAGTTTATAATGTATATCAGTCTTTCTTTTCCATTAAACCTCTCTGATTTACGTTTAGTCTCTCTCTCTCTCTCTCTCTCTCTCTCTCTCTCTCTCTCTGACCTACTTCTATCTCATTCTATGCATTACGAGTTTTATGGTCCTCTTAGCTATGCTCTTTATTGCTACCACGTTCTGCATTGTGTATTTCAATATTATTCAATAGTCGATTATTGTTATTATTATTATTATTATTATTATTATTATTATTATTATTATTATTACTTTTATAAGTATTTGTGATAATAGAACAAGTTTAAAATGTCTTTTTCATTGTGGTATTGTACGGATAATCATAACAGTCTGCTTGTGCTTGGGTAGAGAGAGAGAGAGAGAGAGAGAGAGAGAGAGAGAGAGAGAGAGAGAGATCTGGTACACGTCTCTTGCGGAATTAATGTCTAATGAAAACAATTTCGTTATGAGGCAAAGACAACGAAACATTATAAAAAGGTAAATGATATAATTAAGGCTAATGCAAGATGGGGGAGCAGGTCCTATAAATAGATGTAAAATATACATTTCGGAAATTATCAATAAGTTGCCGACGAGGGGAGACCTCTGGCTTAAGGGGCAAACACACTCG
The DNA here is from genome assembly GCF_036898095.1 of Palaemon carinicauda. NCBI lineage: Eukaryota > Metazoa > Arthropoda > Malacostraca > Decapoda > Palaemonidae > Palaemon > Palaemon carinicauda. The sequence continues at coordinate 122,406,103 of NC_090729.1, forward strand.
GTCTGGTGTAGCTTTGAACGAAAAAAATGTATATTTCTTTGCTCGGGGAATAGAAACACTACTGTAGCATGTATGTGTGAATACATCTTATTATTTATAAATTCTCTCTCTCTCTCTCTCTCTCTCTCTCTCTCTCTCTCTCTCTGTATACCCAAGAGCAAGTAAACTGTTAAAATTATCTGTAGAATACCTCAATTAAAAACAAATTTAAAACTTGTTCTATTAATATTAATAATTGTAATAATAATAATAATAATAATAATAATAATAATAATAATAATAATAATAATAATAATAATGATAGGATAAATCTCTTTCCTTCCCAATAAGTCACTATGATTTACGTCAAGAGTCTCTCTCTCTCTCTCTCTCTCTCTCTCTCTCTCTCTCTCTCAAAGTTTATAATGTATGTCAGTCTGTCTTCCATTTAGCCTCTATGATTTACGTTGAGAATCTCTCTCTCTCTCTCTCTCTCTCTCTCTCTCTCTCTCTCAAAAGTTTGTAATGTATATCAGTGTTTCTTTTCCAATTAGCCACTCTTTGATTTACGTTCAGGGTCTCTCTCTCTCTCTCTCTCTCTCTCTCTCCCCTCCCTCCAAATAGCGGTTTTCCAGGGTGATGAATGAGGAAACGGTGATTGAGCCAGAAGTAGTTCGTATCTTGTTAGAGGCTCTTGATTTAGATCCTGAATTGGGCAGTTGCGAATGAGTTGCAATGGGAACCAAGTTGGTGCAATCAGACTTCTTGAAGGAACTTGGACAAACAACTCTCTCTCTCTCTCTCTCTCTCTCTCTCTCTCTCTCTCTCTCTCTCTCAGTTTATGTTTGCGTTTGTGAACAGGTGCCTTCACAAACTCACACATATACTGAGAGAGAGAGAGAGAGAGAGAGAGAGAGAGAGAGAGAGAGAAGAGAGAGATTGAAAATCAATCAATCTCTCTCAGTTTATGTATGTATTTTTAAAGGTACCTGTTCTTTATTTAACTACAGTATATCTATCTTATTATAAAGAATTGTGTCAATACACGGCTTCCTTCTTATTGTTAAACAGCACACAGAGAAATAGAAATCACTACGAGAAAGTCACCACAGTAGGAGATATCAATATTAAAGAGAGAGAGAGAGAGAGAGAGAGAGAGAGAGAGAGAGAGAGAATAGAAGTTAACATCTATAAATGATTGCCGGATTTGCGAAGGTAGTGACCATTATGTAAGTTTTAGAAGGACGTTGTTTTAGGGTCGTATTTTTCTCCTCCGCCTTTGTAATCCTTTTATAACTTGATTTGGTCCTCGTCTTTGGTTATTTTTTTCTATAGTTTTATCCCAAGACACGCAGATCAGTTTGATGTCGCCGGGTAAAAGCGACTATTAAAATATCTTGTAGGGGTCCTGTTTTCTTGTCTTTTAGACTCCATTTGTCCTCTATATATAATGTTTTTCCTTATGAATATTCGTTTTCAATATATCATCATCATCATCTTCATCATCAACATCATCATCATCATCATCATCATCATCATCTCCTCCTACGCCTATTGACGCAAAAGGCATCGATTACATTTCGCCAGTCGTTTCTATCTTGATCTTTTAAACCAATACTTTTCCATTCATCATTTACTTCACGGTTCGTAGTCCTCAGCCATGTAGGCCTGGGTCTTCCAACTCTTCTAGTGTCTTATGGAGCCCGTTGAAAGCTTGGTGAACTAATCTTTCTTGGGGAGTGCGAAGAGCATGCCTATATATATATATATATATATATATATTTATATATATATATATATATATATTATAATGACAAATTTCTAAATTAACGAGTTTCACATTTTATATAATTTTAGTATTACTTTAAACGTTTAAAAACTGGACAGAGTATGTTTTTACTATTTAGGAGTGGAGTATTTTTGGTCTGAATTTTTTTCTTTAGAGGCTGGTCTGTGGTCGACTTTTGGGTCAAGACCAAGAATTTTTTACTGAAGCAAATTTCTTTCAATATTGTTGTTTTACGCTAGTTTTTTTTTTTTTTTTTATACATTTAACATAAGCTGCTTTACATCTTGTGCTGCCTTTTCTTACGGGAATCGGTTTTAATCTTGGCCCTGTGTATAAAGACAATTGATTTCTACTTGACATTTATAATAATGACAATGAAAGGTGATGAAAGTTAGAAAATTAAATGTTTAGCATTCAGGATTTTCAATATTGAGAACTAATATATTAACTATTATGTACACGGATTTGTATTCATTATCATGTATATGTATACATACACATGTGTAGATATATACTGTATATATACGTACAAACACACACACACACACACACACATATATATATATATATATATATATACATACAGTATATTCTAGATGGAGTTGGGTTAATTCAGTACTGGAAACTACCTCGGTTCATCATAGCCCTTTTTGATAGAGGCCAGCATGTCCGTGTCAAAAATATATCTATATAAAGAAAACATATATCTATATAAAGACCTAACGTCAAAAGGTTTCATTTCCTTTCGTAAGAAATAGGGGGAAATAAGTAATTTTTCCTTACAAAGAAAATAGATAGGTCATCTTATCCGCCACAAAAAAAAAGTATGTGAAAGTTATTTCTTCCTTGAAAAAAGCAATCGAGAATAAAAAATAATTTTCTGTACCTTATCAAAAACGAAATGAGAAATTTCGGGATATGATGAATCCAGTTCTACAAAAATAAAAATAAAATTTTGGGATATGTTAAAACTAGTTTTAACCCCCCCCCAAAAAAAAAAAAACGATAAAGACTTTTAGGGATATGATAAAACCAGTTTTACAAAAAAAAAAAAAAAAGAATAACGATAAAAAATTCAGCCTATAGTTAAACCAATTTTATAAAAAAAAAAAAAAAAAAAAACGAAAAAAAAAATTTGTAGCATGATGTAACCAGTTAAAAAAAACAACATTGAAATACCACTTTCCCACCTTAAAAAAAAAAGTGTCTTTTTTTTTCAAAATAGAGAGACGAGAATAGGCATTGTAGCTTCGTACATAATTCAATTACATCATTCATACTTCTGTCATTTGTCTTATTCATGTTGTGTCATACTATTGTCATTTGAAACATATCTGATGATTGCACTGTAACTCTGATGGTGTAATTGACGAAGGACTGGTTCATTAACAATTGCTTTCCATATTGTTATTAAACTATTGACATTATGAATAACGAACACCACTAATATCTCTCTCTCTCTCTCTCTCTCTCTCTCTCTCTCTCTCTCTCTGAAGTAATGATGACGAAATGTTTTTTTATGGTTTTTATGGCACATTTTATTGTTATTTATATCTTTATTATTATTATTATCATTATTATTATTATCATTATCATTATTATTATTATTATTATTATTATTATTATTATTATTATTATTATTATTATTATTATATTAGTATTGCTATGCGCAACACTCTCTCTCTCTCTCTCTCTCTCTCTCTCTCTCTCTCTCTCTCTCTCTCTTGGAGTAATGATGACGAAATTTTGTTTTTTTATGGTTTTTATGGCGCATTTTATTATTATTATTATTATTATTATTATTATTATTATTATTATTATTATCATTAATTAATCTACAACCCTAGTTGAAAAACAGTATGTTATAAACGCAAGCGCTTTTAATCTTCAATAATAATGATGACTGTATCCATATGTAAGGAAATTTCTTTACCTGGTTCATGTAATATGATATATTATCAGGTGATGGCTTGTTATGTGTTATGTATTTTTCACATTTTATTTTCGTACATTGGTGCAGTATTAACTCTATGTATTTTATTAAATGTCTTCATTGCCCTTTTTAAAATGTTTTAACATTATTTTTTGCGTTCGAAATGAGTGGACGACTTAATACACTTGTTTACCTGTGATCATTACAGATGTGACTCGTGATTTTATTTGATGGACAAGAATTATTCAAAAGTCAGACTTACCCTAAGCAATAACTCTCAGGCCTATAAAATCTGAAAGGAAAATAAAATTACGCATAAGAAAATTAAAGTTACCTAAAAACCTTCAAGCTATTAAGCAAATTCTCTCAAATTGAACAGCTGGGAATTGTACATTTTAAACATTCAAGTGGTTTTTAGCTTTTGTCTGCCAAGTGCAGAGTTGAGAGATCACATCCCAAGAGCCCACAGAAGATTTGTTCCTGAGGTCAATACTCAAAAACAGTTTTAATCTTTGTGACGAATGGTTTAAAACCTTCAAATACCGTTTGTGTATATGCTCAAAATTATGTATGTACATACATGTCATTTCAGTACATATGACAGTTTGTTGAGAACCCTAATGAGAGACTGCGGTACAAATATTCATTCAGGAGACAGTAATGCATCAATGAAGTCTTCCTCGATATTCAGCGTACGTATTGACCACATCCAGGTGTTATTCGGCGTGCCCAAAACAAGTAAGCAAAACACAGACTGAATTACAAAAAAGAATTCGTTTGTTTGGGTCATTTCGAGTGTGGGTCATATTCCTTAAATGCCAAAAGCTATGCGGCTTTCTGTGTCTGGGATTGTTTTGCAACTGTGGTCGTTAGTGTCTCAATTCCAGTGGCAGTTTTGCGGATGACCCTTCGTTCTTCCAACTATAGGTTCCTGGATTCCAGCAGATAATCCAGTCGACCGAAGTTTTCGAGGCGCAGCAGTCTCAGCCAACTGGTTTCCTTAAACTCGGTGAATCTCGCATTGTTGCGTTGGATCTCAGTAATATTTTGAAAACGCATCAATAAGATTTATTGTAATAGGTGTTTTTGGAATAAAAACTTGGAAGCTTGAAAATTTTTATATTTTTAACATCGTCAAGTTAATACAGAATGAAACAGTATTATCTCTTGTAAAATGAGGCCACTTATACAACAAAGGAAGACTTGATAAGCCTTCGAAAAGTGAATTCAAGACCTTTTGATAAACAAGAGAAATAAAGATCACTACCTCAGAGCATTACTAATATTTGATAATATCTTCTATATTGTTCTAATGTTTTAGATATACTGTGCATTGCGGAGCCTGCATTGTGCTGCAGTGGATTTATAGTTCAAGAGGATTTCCTAACCAAAGAAATTTCGATATCTTCATGGACGTCTAAGAAAAGTTTTATTGTTGATAACTGAAGTGATTCATCCTAAGTGATATTGATGACAGATTCTTTGTTGAATTGTTGAAGTTTTTAATGATTATGACTTAAAAAAAAAATCATTCAAGACCTCAGATATTTATATATCTGTGTCCTTTGGTAAATCTGGACTGAAGGAACTCTTCCATCAAACACACAATACCAGAAGCATCCAAGGGTCTCTCTTTCTTCGTTGTTAGAAATTCCACTTAAATATTGATACAATAACAAAGAGTGATTTCGTTTATGCTCCATTGACCTCGTCTCCGAGCACGTGTTTACCTCATGTAACATACACACACACAAACACACACACATCCTGCTGGACAGGTATTCCCGTGATGACCTCGTGGTGCTCTTTGTTGCTGGTTGAACTGTTGTGATGACCTTGCCTTTGCATCGTGCTTTTGAAAGCAATAAATTGTTGAGTGACCTCCCCGAAACCCTTTTCAAGAAATCACACGCAAAAATATCGAGAGATATTCATGTATATTAAAATCATTTATAGTTGAATGTGATTTTGTATTGTTGACATTTTTTTACGTTTTTAGAACAAATTCTGCGAGTGTGTTTTTTGTAAAAATAAAAAAAGAAGAAAAGTTGAAATAACTTCCAGGTGTCACGGCTGTTTACTTCGATGTATGAGCGATAAATGTTCTTCATCCTTTCCTCTTTTGTAGTCAATTGCATCGTAAAATCAATAACGAAAGAGTAGAAAATTTACTCGTTCTAAACGCCATTTCACAATGACATTCGAAGTATCAAAAGTCACGTGCCGTATGGTTCACGCCTTGTAGTGTGCGCTCAAATAAGGTCCTATTTAGGGATAGATACATCCCATTTAAGATAAATAAAAACTTAAGAGCGTATCATTCCCGTGAGATAAGAAAATTAAGATAAAAGGAAAAGAATCCTCCATAGGAGAGGCCTCTGAAACAAAGGGATTCCAGTCCCTAGTCACCGCGGCGGTTGCTGGCGGATTTGACTCGACTCGATCATTGTGAAAGGATACTCCGAAAAGGAACAACACCTTTAAGCCCTCCCTGGTGAAGGACGAATCCCTAGGATCCCAAAATGGCGACTCGTCCTGTACGCCGCCTGCCGGTCCCACCGGTGGCCCCCCAAAACTCCCACAGGATGATCGGGGTCCTCAGTCTCGTCATGAGGACCCTCAACTTTCCATTTCCACCGGAAGCAGGTGAGTTGATGAATGAGGAATCTATATGGTTTGATATGTCTCTTTTATTAGTTAATCTATTGAGACCTTTTGTTTCAGTCTTATTTTTATATTTATTTATTTTTGTTATTATGTTTAAGCTGATCTTTTATGTCTTACGTATTTTGTGTCGTGTATGTGATTTTGAGTTATGTTATTTGCCAGAAATTTTATTTTATTTTATAGTCAGTTTGATTTTCCTTGATCTTTACAGACTCTAGTTTTACTTATGTGTTTGATTATAAGATGTATACGTGTGTTTGCAATTCATTATGTTTGTATATATATGCAGTATGACATTTTAAAACACAATGTTACGCATTTGATTGAAAGCGTTGCTTATGTTATTTGAGTGGTATTGCGTAATTGTATTTCTAGAACGGATATGGAGGTGTGTGTATATATATGTATGTGTGTGTATATATGTATATAAAGTATATATATATATATATATATATATATATATATCCCTGTTCGAATAATTTCGACATCCTAAGAATTATTTTCCATTAGGATTCTGCCAGACATATATAGTTAGTTGTCTTAAATGTTCAACCAAATGAAATGTGCATTTTACCATTTTATTGCTAGGCATCCTATGGTATTAAAGAGAATATCTTTAAAATCAGTGTAATAATATCCCAAGGTTATGCATGTTATTAATTCGTTTTATTTTTTCATCTTTGCAGGTAAGCGTTATGCAGATATCAGGAGACTAGTAAGTTTAACTAATTTAAATGACTTATTTCTTTATGATTTTATATACTACGAGATCGTTCATCCTGATATGTAAGTATATTTAAAAATGCTCAGAATTATGTTTGCGGGCGTTGGTTACATGGAATTCTATATTCATCTCCTCCTAGGCATATTGACGCCAAATGGCCTTGGTTAGATTTCGCCAGTCGTCTCTATCTTGAGCATTTAATTTAATACTTCCCCTTTCATCATCTCCTACTTCATGCTTCATAGTCCTCAGCCATGGAGGCCTCGGTCTTCTTCATAGTCCTCAACCATGTAGGCCTAGGTTTTCCTCATAGTCCTCAGCCATGTAGGCTTGGGTCTTCCTCATAGTCCTCAGTCATGTAGGCCTTTGTCATCCTCATAGTTCTCAGCCGTGTAGGCATGGGTCTTCCTCATAGTCCTCAGCCATGACGGGCTGGGTCTTCCTCACAGACCGCATTCCTGTACGCCTGGGACTCTTTTAAATGGAATTTACATCACATGTGATAGGTAAGAATGTTAACATTTAGGTAAAAAAAAAATAAGTTGGGTTAACTAGAGTGAGTGGTCATTTTTTATGGCTATGAATAAGAATGATTAATTTTATTTTCCTTCATATTGAAATGCTAATTTTAATACTGAAAATTTTATGAAAATTAAGGTACTTCAGGTACTTCTGGTGGGATTTTTTGTATTTTTTCTGATTCCAAATTTGTATTGATTGTAGTTAAAAATTTGATTTTTTATTCTCTTGCAAATATGGCTAACACATTCTTCATAGAGATGGATAAATATTTATTTACAATGAAGATGAAGTTATAAACTTTTTATGATAACTAATTCAATTGAATGTTATGGTAAAAACTTATATGACGATAAGAATGTTAGTATTTTAGGTCAAATATAGCTAAATAATTTCCTAAAGATAAAAGAGTAAAAATCCATTGACTTATGAGAATATTTCTTATATTACAGCGATAAGAATGGTTAAAATTTATAGTACCTCAGATTAAAATAATATGAATGATTGAAAACCAACTATAGTGTTTATTCACGAAAATATTTCAGTATTTTTGGCCAAATACAGTTAAACCATATTCCTAAAATTGAATAGCAAAACTCTATTCACTGATAGGAATATTTATATTATAACAGCGATAAGAATGGTTACACATTCCATGAGCCCCAGATAACAATGATAAGAATAATTAAAAACCAACTATAGTATTTAATAATGAAAATATTTCAGTATTTTTGGCCAAATATAGTTGAATCGTTTTCCTAAATAAGAATATTTATATTATTACAACGAAATTAAATAGTGAAACTATTCTCTGATAAGAATATTTATATTTCCACAGCGATAAGAACTGTTAGACATTCCATTACCCCCAGATAACAATGATAAGAATAATGAAAAAGTCAACTATTTATTCATGAAAGAATATTTTACTCTTTCGAAATATTCTGTGTTGAGGAAAGAATATTTTACTCATTCGAAATATTCTGTATTGATGAAAGAATATTTTATTCATTCGAAATATTCTGTATTGATGAAAGAATATTTTACTCTTTCGAAATATTCTGTATTGATGAAAGAATATTTTACTCATTCGAAATATTCTGTATTGATGAAAGAATATTTTACTCATTCGAAATATTTTGTATTGACGAAAGAATATTTTACTCTTTCGAAATATTCTGTATTGATGAAAGAATATTTTACTCATTCGAAATATTCTGTATTGATGAAAGAATATTTTACTCATTCGAAATATTTTGTATTGACGAAAGAATATTTTACTCATTCGAAATATTCTGTATTGATGAAAGAATATTTTACTCTTTCGAAATATTCTGTATTGATGAAAGAATATTTTACTCTTTCGAAATATTCTGTATTGATGAAAGAATATTTTACTCATTCGAAATATTCTTTATTGATGAAAGATTATTTTACTCATTCGAAGTATTCTGTATTCATGAAAGAATATTTTACTCTTTCGAAATATTCTGTGTTGATGAAAGAATATTTTACTCATTCGAAATATTCTTAATTGATGAAAGATTATTTTACTCATTCGAAGTATTCTGTATTC
>NC_090729.1:122420289-122430289 GCF_036898095.1 Palaemon carinicauda
AGTTCAATTATCATTCAGCAGAGCATTACTGACTGATAGAGATATGTAAAGACTGGCTTAAGTTCAACTATCATTCAACAGAGCATTACTGACTGATAGAGATATGTAAAGACTGGCTTAAGTTCAACTATCATTCAACAGAGCATTACTGACTGATAGAGATATGTAAAGTCTGGCTTAAGTTCAACTATCATTCAACAGAGCATTACTGACTGATAGAGATATGTAAAGTCTGGCTTAAGTTCAACTCTCATTCAGCAGAGCATTACTGCCTGATAGAGATATGTAAAGACTGGCTTAAGTTCAACTCTCATTCAGCAGAGCATTACTGCCTGATAGAGATATGTAAAGACTGGCTCAAGTTCAACTCTCATTCAGCAGAGCATTGCTGACTGATTGAGATATGTAAAGTCTGGCTCAAGTTCAACTATCATTCAGCAGAGCATTACTGACTGATAGAGATATGTAAAGTCTGGCTCAAGTTCAACTATCATTCAGCAGAGCATTACTGACTGATAGAGATATGTAAAGTCTGGGCCAAGTTCAACTATCATTCAGCAGAGCATTACTGACTGATAGAGATATGTAAAGACTGGCTTAAGTTCAACTATCATTCAGCAGAGCATTACTGCCTGATAGAGATATGTAAAGTCTGGCTTAAGTTCAACTATCATTCAGCAGAGCATTACTGACTGATAGAGATATGTAAAGTCTGGCTTAAGTTCAACTCTCATTCAACAGAGCATTACTGCCTGATAGAGATATGTAAAGTCTGGCTTAAGTTCAACTCTCATTCAACAGAGCATTACTGACTGATAGAGATATGTAAAGACTGGCTTAAGTTCAACTCTCATTCAACAGAGCATTACTGCCTGATAGAGATATGTAAAGTCTGGCTTAAGTTCAACTCTCATTCAACAGAGCATTACTGACTGATAGAGGTATGTAAAGTCTGGCTTAAGTTCAACTATCATTCAACACAGCATTACTGACTGATAGAGGTATGTAAAGTCTGGCTTAAGTTTACATGATAGAAGCCAAAGACTGTTAATTTTAGTAATTTACCGGTTTGAATAAGTTTCTGTGCTCCCCTTACGCAAGTGTTTGAAGACATATTGTTCATCTCGTTCAGAGTAAGGAATTATCAGCTGAAAACCTTAGTGTATTTAGAGCTATACGCTTGTCTAGTGTTAGATTACTTGGTCATGTGATATGTAATTCTATTGTTTGTAATTCTAAAAGTATTATGATTGTTGGCCGTGGCAGTAACACAGTATGATAGTCAGTGGTTGCAATTCTTTTCTTTCAAGGTTTTAAAAGTCGCTCATTAATGGCAAAGGCAAGGGACACTGACATTTCCCGGTCGAGCAGAACAATGCCCTATAACTTACCATATATACATATGATCAGCAGCCAAGCCCCTTTCCACCTAAGCTAGGACCAATGAGGCCAGGCAATGGCTGCTGATGACTCAGCAGATAGACCTATAGGCTCCCCCAAACCCCCGATCCTTTGCTCACTAGGATAGGGAGGTTGCAGACACTAAAGAATCTAACAAGTTTTAAGCGGTACTCGAACCCCAGTCTGGATATCACCAGTCATTGACGTTACCACATCGGCCATCCTAGGGATAAAAGAAATGGAAGCAGACAGCAGTTTGATTAAACTCAAGCCTTGAGGCTGAACTCGTCTAAAACCAAGGATATTGATTAGCTGGGTTAATAACGCTTAAGCACTCTATGAACAATGGGTAGGGAATAATATCTCTTATGAAATCTCTTATTAAACTGACATGAATTGCAAGAGGGAAATTTTAAAGGAGTCAATATCTTACCCACGGAATAACTCGGGCAAAAATAATGATAAAATCTTATAACTTATATGACCTTAGACAATGTAAAGGAACATGTTGGTTGAGTATAATATTATTATTGTTATTATTATTATTATTATTATTATTATTATTATTATTATTATTATTATTATTATTATTATTATTATTATTATTAGTATTATTACTTGTTAAGCTACAACCCTAGTTTGGAAAGCACGATGCTGTAATAGCCAGTGAAGAAAGGAAACAAGGAAAATAGCATATTATAAGAACACTAACAACATTAAAATAAAATTTTCCTATATAGACTATAAAAACTTTAACTAAACACGAGGAAGAAAAATAAGATAAAATAGTGAGCCCGAGTGTTCCCTCAAGCAAGAAACCCCTAACCCAAGTTAGTGGAAGACCATGGTACAGAGGCTATGGCACTACCCAAGACTTGAGAACAATGGTTGGATTTTGAAGTGCCCTTTTCCTAGGAGCTGCTTACCAAATCTAAAGAGCCTCTTCTACCCTTACCAAGAGGAAAGTGGTCACTGAAAAATACTGTGCAGTAGTTAACCCTTTGGGTGAAGAATAATTGTTTGATAATCTCGGTGTTGTCAGGTGTATGAGGACAGAGGAGACTATGTAAAGTATAGGCCTGACTATTCGGTGTATGTGTAGGCAAAGGGTAAATGAACTGTAACAAGAGAGAAGGATCCAATGAAGTACTGTCTGAACAGTCAAATGACCCCATAACTCTCTAGCGGTAGTATCTCAACGGGTGGATGCCTGCCCTGGCCAATCTACTACCTAGGAAAAGTTCGGGGGATATTAATCGGACACATAAAGACATCATTTTATTGTACTGTACATGAAGAAAGTAACCTTTTTAATCGGAGGGATATTGCACTTTAAATGGATATTTTTTTTTAAGAATTATGTTTTTCGATGTTTTGGATAACGAAATAAACATTACAAAATAACATTTTAAGTAACCCAACAGTTTATATAGCACTGCGTTTCTCTTGATGAAGATCAGCTACCAATGTTTGATTTTTAGGATATGAGAGAGCAATAATGTCTTTCTCTTTAACACCCGCAATTACATAGAAGAATGACTATTTTACTCCAGCTGTGACCAAGTTGTGGAATGATCTTCCTAATCGGGTAGTTGAATCGGTAAAACTTCATAAGTTCAAACTTCTAGCAAATGTTTTTTTGTTTAACTGGCTGATATAAGTCTTTTTATAGTTTACATATGAAATATGTTTTGTTGTTGTTACTCTTTTTAAAATATTTTATTTTAATTGTTCATTGTACCTCATACCGTTTATTTATTTTCCTTATTTCTTTTCCTCACTGGGCTATGTTCCCTGTTGGAGCCGTTGGGCTTATAGCATCTTGTTTTTGCAATTAGCGATGTAGCTTAGCTTATAATAATAATAATAATAATAATAATAATAATAATAACAAATGTGAAATGCCTACGGAACACTAACCCTTGAATATCGAGGAGACAGAGAGTAGGGTTAGCCACTTCATTTCATAAGTATTTCCTTTAGCATTAGGATGGGTGAAGCAGGTTTTCATAAGGAAACAACAAACGTGTCTTTAGATGAACACAGTAAATATACAATTCCTACTCATTACGTTTGTTATTGAAAGTTACCACCAACGTTTAACCTTTTTTTTTTTTTTTAGATTAACAATATTCTATAAAGAAGGACACTCCAAAATCAAACCATTGTTTTCTAGTCTTGGGTAGTGCCATAGCCTCTGTATCATGGTCTTCCACTGTCTTGGGTTAGAGTTCTCTTGCTTAGGGGTACACTCGGGTACTTTTCTATCTAATTTATCTTCATGTTTTGTTAAACTTTTTATGGTTTATATAGGAAATATTTATTTTAATTTTGTTACTGTTCTAAAATATTTCAATTTTCCTTTTTTCCTTTCCTCACTGCTATTTTCCCTGTTGGGGCCCCTGGGCTTATAGCATCCTTCTTTTCCTACTAGGGTTGTAGCTTAGCAAGTAATAATAATAATTGTAATATTGTATTCAGTCATCAACTCCTCCCACGCCTATTGACGCAAAGGGCCTCGGTTAGATTTCTCCAGTCGTCTTTATCTTGAAACTTCCCAATGTGCTTCATGGCTCTAAAATTCCAATTACCAATTTTCAATTTTTTCTTAGTATTTATAAACTGGGAGATTCTTAGCACCCCGCTACGCCCGGGACCGGGGGCCATTCTGTGATTTTCACTTTCCATAGACTGACTAAATCCATAGAGGATTCATTGGCTAAATTCACCAATAATTGAAAAATATTTAAAACAACATGGATTTTGAAAATAATCAACCTACATATAAGAATTTGCTTATTGAATATCAGCAACCTTCTTTTAATAAATTTATCATTTTGGGTGTAAGGAAAATTTTTTAATATACTAGCCCTAATCTACGCGGTACATTAGTTCACTTACTGGAGATTATTAAACATTCATTTTACTGAGGATTAACAAGCTCCCCCAACAAGTCTGTTATCTCTGACAACGCACTTGCCTGTGGGGAGTGATTGACCACACGCACACAGACACACCTTTGAAATTACCTGATCATCTTCTTATAAGGGGGGACTGTTTCGATCAACAAGATTAGTGGCGCTTTCTTTTGGAGACCGAATTTGATTTTATAAGAGGTAAAAAACGGCTTCTGAGTGGCTTGTGAAACTTGGTAGAATGGAAAGACAGCCCCACGAGTCATTTATTATTATTATTATTATTATTATTATTATTATTATTATTATTATTATTATTATTATTATTATTATTATTATTATTATCTCCGCCAAGAAGTTTGTAAAATGGAGTCGGTTTTTTTTTTTTTATTTATTTGTCTGGCCGTGTCTGTAGACAGGATTACGTCAAAACTACTTGACGGATTTCGAAGAAATTTTCGCCACAGATAGGTAGTAGGATATGGACGACTCCATTAAATTTTGGAGATGATCCGGATCCAGATTTGGATTCTACATCTAGATTTCCATTTTTCGCTATTTTAAAGATTTTATTAAAGCAAATTGAGAGCTTTTGACGAAATTTTCACCACAGATAGTTAGTAGGATATGGACGACTCGATAAAATTTTGGAGGTGATCCGGATCCAGATTCGGATTCTAGATCCGGATTTGCGGTTTTTACCATTTTAAAGATTATATCAATGGGAATTGATGGCTTTTGACGAAATTGTCACCACAGATAGGTAGTAGGATATGAACGACTCCATAAAATGTTGGAGATGATCCGGATTCAGATTCGGATTCTAGATCCGGATTTGCAGTTTTTGCCATTATAAAAATTATATCAAAGGGAATTGATGGCTTTTGACGAAATTTTCACCACAGATAGGTAGTTGGATATGAACAACTCCATAAAATGTTGAAGATGATCCGGATCCAGATTCGGATTCTACATCTAGATTTCCATTTTTCGCTATTTTAAAGATTTTATTAAAGCAAATTGAGAGCTTTTGACGAAATTTTCACTACAGATAGTTAGTAGGATATGGACGACTCGATAAAATTTTGGAGGTGATCCGGATCCAGATTCGGATTCTAGATCCGGATTTGCGGTTTTTGCCATTTTAAAGATTATATCAAAGGGAATTGATGGCTTTTGACGAAATTGTCACCACAGATAGGTAGTAGGATATGAACGACTCCATAAAATGTTGGAGATGATCCGGATCCAGATTCGGATTCTAGATCCGGATTTGCAGTTTTTGCCATTATAAAGATTATATCAAAGGGAATTGATGGCTTTTGACGAAATTTTCACCACAGATAGGTAGTTGGATATGAATGACTCCATAAAATGTTGGAGATGATCCGGATCCAGATTCGGATTCTAGATCCGGATTTGCAGTTTTTGCCATTATAAAGATTATATCAAAGGGAATTGATGGCTTTTGACGAAATTTTCACTACAGATAGGTAGTTGGATATGAACAACTCCATAAAATGTTGGAGATGATCCGGATCCAGATTCGGATTCTAGATCCGGATTTGCAGTTTTTGCCATTATAAAGATTATATCAAAGGGAATTGATGGCTTTTGACGAAATTTTCACCACAGATAGGTAGTTGGATATGAATGACTCCATAAAATGTTGGAGATGATCCGGATCCAGATTCGGATTCTAGATCCGGATTTGCCAGTTTTTGCCATTATAAAGATTATATCAAAGGGAATTGATGGCTTTTGACGAAATTTTCATCACAGATAGGTAATAGGATATGGATAACTCGATAAAATTTGGAGATGATCCGGATCCAGATCCGGATTTGCAGTTTTTGCCATTTTAAAGATTGTATCAAAGCAATTTGAGGGCTTTTGACAAAATTGTCACCACTGATAGGTAGTTGGATATGGACGACTCCTTAAAATGTTAGAGATGATCCAGATTCGGATTCTAGATCCGGATTTGCAGTTTTTGCCATTTTAAAGATTCTATCAAAGCATATTGATGGCTTTTGACGAAATTTTCACCACTGATAGATCTTAGGCCCATATGTGACCCTATTAAATTTAAGATGTAATCCGGATTCGGGTTCTAGATCGGGATTTGCATTTTTCGCCATTTTGAACATAACGTCAAAACAAATTGACGGATTTAGACGAAATTACCACCACAGATGTCTCTTAGGTCATGGACGACTCCATTAACCTATGGTGGAGGTCAGAATTCTCCTATTATTATTATTATTATTATTATTATTATTATTATTATTATTATTATTATTATTATTTAGCCGGTTTTCTATTTATGACTTTGATGTCAATTTATTTATGCAATGTTTATCTTTATGTACGTGAATTGTTTTCTCTCTCTCTCTCTCTCTCTCTCTCTCTCTCTCTCTCTCTCTCTCTCTCTCTCTCTCTCTCACACACACAACATAGTATAGGCATCTTTGGATTTAAAACGAAAGGCTGTCATTAAGATTTGTAACTGATAACCTAGCCAAGAAGACTAGTTTGGGGAGACATTTACTTTGTAAATAACATTCACTGATACTTTTTAATTCGATTTTGAAGGTAATCTGCTTCATACTTGATAATCGGTGATTCGATGACGTTGAACGGACAACCCTTCACTTAATAATGTCCTTTTATCTTTTAAGTTTTAACACTTACGTTGCACGGAGACTGACATCTCAAAGATAAGGTTTTGTGGAAACCTCTTTTTTCTGGATTATCAAATAAAAAGCGGTTTCAAGTCCGTTAAGGTCAAGGATAAATGATCAATATTTTTTTTTTTCAATAACAACAGATTCGTATTGGTAATTTAACTTGACATCAGGTATTGCAGTAAGATAAAGAAGGGAACAGGTTAATATAAGTCTTTTTATAGTTTATATTTGAAATATCTGTTTTAATGTTAATGTTTTTTAATATTTTATTTTATTTCCTTATATCCTTACCTCATTGGGCTATTTTTTCCTATTGTAGCCCGTGATCTTATAGCATCTTGCTTTTCCAACTAGGGTTGTAGCTTAGCTTGTAATAATAATAATAATAATAATAATAATAATAATAATAATAATAATAATAACAATAATAATAATATATTTTCAACTGATATTAAGCAATGTGAGTGTTTAGAAACATCTAAACACTCTGCTAGTGGCTTAAGCTAGTACCTTGAGGGCAAAAACATAACCTTCCCCTCCCCTCCCCCCCCCCCCCCCCCAAAAAAAAAAGAGAAATGAAACATAACAATTGTTTTCATCTTCTCAACTCATATTACATCCGTTGGAATGAGTACCTGAGGGTGTTTTATTTTTTCCTTTTAACTGTGTTTATTTATTTGGACTAAGTTCTGTTAAACTTATATGCTTTTTCACTTTTCGTCTGAACCTTATGTCAGTTGTTTGATACTTTTGAAAGTGTTTCTGTAAAAGTAAATATCATAATTTTTTGTCAAATATTTTGTTATTTTATTATGTACCTTTAACTAGAGTTTTTTTTTATGTTTTATACTTTTAAAGTGAATCTTTTACGATTCATACTTTTTAAGTGAGCTTCTTTTAAGATTTATACTTGTAAAGTGAGCCTTTTTATGATTATACTTTTAAAGTAACCCTCTTATGATTTATACGTATAATTAAGCTCTTGTGATTTATAATTATAAAGTCAAGCTCTTTTATGATTTAATCTTTTTAAGTGAGCCACATATGATATACAAGTTTAAAATGAACCACATTTATGTCTTATACTTTTATAGTTAATCCTTTGATTTACAGATTTAAAGTTATCCTCCTTTATGAATGCTTTTTTTTTTTTTTTACTTTAAGTCTGTATTATGATTTATACTTTAAAAGCGAGCCTCTTTTATGATTTAATTTATCAAAATGAGCCCTTTTATGAAACCTCAACTAGAAGCCTTTTTATAATTTATACTTTTAAAGTGAATGTCGTGATTTATACTTTTAAATTGAGGCTGTGTTATGATTATTTTTTACTTTTAAAACACGCCTCTTTTATGATTTATACTTTTAAAATGAGCCTCTTTTATGATTTATATTTTCAAAATAAGCATTTTTCGACTTACCTTTAAAGTGAGACCCTTTCATGATTTATACTTTTATAGTTAGCCTCTTTTATGATTTATTTTTCACTTTTAAAACAAGTTTCTATTATGATTTATACTTTGAAAGTGAGCCTCTTTTATGATTTATTTTTTTTACATTTAAACAAGTTTCTATTATGATTTATACTTTAAAAGTGAACCTCTTTTATTATTTATTTTTTACATTTAAACAAGTTTTTATTATGATTTATACTTCAGAAGTGACCCTCTTTTATGATTTATTTTTTACTTTCAAAAATTTTTCTATTATGATTCATACTTTAAAAGTGAGCCTCTTTTATGATTTATTTTTTACTTTCAAACAAGTTTCTATTATGATTTATACTTTGAAAGTGACCCTCTTTTGTGATTTATTTTTTACATTTAAACAAGTTTTTATTATGATTTATACTTTAAAAGTGAGCCTCTTTTATGATTTATTTTTTACTTTCAAAACAAGTTTTTATTATGATTTATAATTTAAAAGTGACCCTCTTTTATG
Source organism: Palaemon carinicauda (assembly GCF_036898095.1). Lineage (NCBI taxonomy): Eukaryota > Metazoa > Arthropoda > Malacostraca > Decapoda > Palaemonidae > Palaemon > Palaemon carinicauda. Next base: position 122,429,237 of record NC_090729.1, read on the forward strand.
ATTTATATTTTACTTTTAAAACAAGTTTTTATTATGATTTATTCTTTAAAAGTGACCTTCTTTTGTGATTTATTTTTTACTTTTAAAACAAGGTTTTATTATGATTTATACTTTAAAAGTAAGCCTCTTTTATGATTTATTTTTTACTTTTAAAACAAATTTTTATTATGATTCATACTTTAAAAGTGAGCCTCTTTTATGATTTATTTTTTACTTTTAAAACAAGTTTCTATTATGATTTATACTTTGAAAGTGAGCCTCTTTTATGATCCATTTTTTACTTTAAAACAAGTTTCTATTATGATTTATTCTGTAAAAGTGGCCCTCTTTTTTATTTATTTGATCAAAATTAGTTTTTTTATGAAATACCCTTAACTAGAGGCTTTTTTATGTTTTATAAAGTGAATCTCAAGATTTATACTTTTAAAGTTAGCCTCTTTTATGATTATATTATTACTTTAGAAGTAGGTCTATTGTGGTTTATATTTTTAAAGTGCGCCTCTTTTATGATTTATTTTTTCAAGATGAGCCTTTTTTTATAATATACCTTTAACTAGAGGTTTTTCATGTTTTATACTTTAAAAGTGAAACTTATGATTTATACTTTTAAATTGAAACTTTTATGATTTATACTTTTAAAGTGAATCTAACAAGATATGTTTAAAGATAGCCTCTTTTATAAATATTTTATTACTTTTGAAGTAAGTCTATTATGATTTATATTTTTAAAGTGTGGTTCTTTTATAAACTACACTTTTATATTTGCGTATGACTGATGATACGTTTTCTGTTATTTTGGTGTTATTTGGCAGTAAATAATTGCTTCAATATAATTAGTGCAGTTTGCAAGTAAATTGGGGATACAAAAAACGGTCTATTGCCAACATTGTATTATCAAATATTTTTATAAATAATATTCGTGCATGAATGTTTGCATTTTAATAATGCTAATTTTTTTTTTTATCGACTTAGATTTGATGTAAATTGGTTGCATTTATGTACTTATTCGTAGATTTTTCTCTTAGCCTACTTTATTTTTATTTCTTCCACGTA
>NC_090729.1:122437789-122443705 GCF_036898095.1 Palaemon carinicauda
ATTAAAAAAAAAAAAAAGCACTATGCAGTACGTTTTGTTTGAGACAGTATTCTTTCTAGGCCAATAGTTTAGTTATAAATTTATTTCATACAGGAACATGCGTCCTTATTCTATTAATGTATTTCCTTGCTAATGTTTTTTTTTCTTTTCTTTTCTTTTGTGGTGTGTGTGTGTTTGCTGTATTATTTCATACAGCAACTTGCCTCCTTATTGTATTAATGTATTTCTTCACTAATATAACTTTTTTTTTTTTTTTTTTTGCTGTAACGCGTAATTATTACCTTCCATAAAGGTTTAAAGATCGCTCATAAAGGGTAGAAGCAAGGGATAGTGATATTGCCCTATCAAGCAGGTTAATGCCCTAGAGTCACTTGTATGATCAGCGCCCAAGCTGCGAACAAGGGGGGGCCAGGCAATGGCTGCTGATGATTCAACAGATAGACCTATAGGCTTCCACAACCCCTCCCCCGTCCTTAGCCCACAAGGATGGTGAGGTTGCAGCAACCAAGAAACTAACGAGTTTGAACGGAACTTTAACTCCAGTATGGTGATCACCATTCAGGGACGTTATCACATCGGCCACCGCAACCTTAAGAGATAAAATCTTCTTTAATTAAGTTTAAGTAATTTAGTATTGCTGCCATGTCGGAAGCTTAAATAAGGGAAATGAAAATAAAAAATATCTTTTATTTATTTTTTCAAGCATTGTCTTAGCAAAGATGAATTCGTGTTCGGTAGATAATCACAATGCAGGTAAGATAGTGTATAAGATTCTTTATTAACCTACTGTTTTTATTAAAAAATAAATAAAATTAGATTCGTACACTTCTTGTAGACATTTTTGTATTTTATTTCGAGTTTTAGTAGATCAGATCTTGTTTCTGTATTGAAAGAAATTATTTTTTTTTTATTACTTAATGGTATGTCACGTGGTATACAGTTATTAGTCTTATTTTGAATGTGTTATTTATTTTTCACGTTGTCAATAAGGAAATGTTATTGAACTAGTTACAAAGATATATTTTTTACTTATAGTAAGATTAAAAAAAAAAAATTCTTTAGTAACCCCAATTACCAGTAACACAAACTATTAGAAGCTGAGGAATGATTAATAATTTTATTATTACTATTATTATTATTATTATTGATAATACTTATGCCTAGTAGGTTAAGTATTTGGTTCGTATTGGATTAGATGTACAGCAAAAAGTTACTGTTGAAGGATATAGTTATTTCAGCTAGTAGCATAACGTACGCTGCAAATACCCTTTAATAATGCCTAGAGTTCACTGCGTGAGGTGCTTTGGGGGGCACTACCTTCCAACGGGGAGTATTTGGTGTGACTAAAAGCTTTGTTACGTAAATTGCTGTTTAGTTTTTGCAGAAGAAATAGGAAAATGCGGAAAGCTTTGAATAAGGAAAATGTATGTGCAGCGACCGTAGAGTATGTCAGTTGATGCTATTAACAATAATCTCAACTGGGGTGGCATGTCTCCTTATACACTTTGACTATTTTTTTTTTCTTTTTTTTTTTTTTTTTTCAGCGAAACCGTTTGTGCATTTGGGTGTTATCTTTTCTTCATTATCATTACTTATCTGTTGATCGTATTTTACCATATTTTTTTGTTTTAATATTGGAATGATTTCCCATTTGCAATGTACTTAAGATATACTGTATTTTTATACATTACTCTTTTATGAAATTATTATAATGGTTAAAAATTGAGTTCATTGTTATGAGACCTCTTGCTACACAGAAACCAGATACGGTAGCCAGTATAATGATGATAATGATCACTGATACTCCTGAAATCACATATGCACTATATTAAAAGGATATAAAATGTAATTTTTATAGATTAAAAAGGACGCAAGTCTTTCAAGAATTTAATGCATTGTAATTGGCAATAGTTTTTGTATCCATAATATTTGTAATGATGCAATGTAGCTTAAGTTATAATTCTGATTATTATCATTAGTTTTATTGATGTGCTTTTTTTCTGTTGTATTTATTCTGCTCTTGTGTTTTAACTGTTTCCACGAACATTTAAAAATAGATACTTTTGCATTACATTGTTTATTTCCGTAGAGCAAATTTCACCTCATATTGTAATTTATTCTTTTATCTAAGTTAAATTTCTAGATTGAAATTGTTCTTTGGTCTGAGAGGAGAGAGAGAGAGAGAGGAGAGAGAGAGAGAGAGAGGAGAGAGAGAGAGAGAGAATATGTTTTTAGATTGTAACATATTCTTTGGTCTAAATTTACAATGTATGTATTATATATATATATATATATATATATATATATATATATATATATATATATATATATATAGAAGAGAGAGAGAGAGAGAGAGAGAGAGAGAGAGAGAGATGACGAGAGAGAGAGAGAGAGAGAGGAGAGAGAGAGAGAGAGAGAGGACATCAAGAATATGTCTGTGACGTCTCCTCTCAATTTGTGATTGTATAAGTCACGGGGCTAATGACTCAACGTGTTGGAGAGACTCCGTGTCGTAAGGAAGATAAACTGCAGCTGATGAAGGAGAGGTACCTATTCTGTTGGGCGTGGGAGAGGTAGGCGGTTTGGGTTGGTGTTTGAAGGCGCGAGATGGGCGTGAAAGACAAAGAAGGACTGCGTCTTATCTATTCCAACAACTCCTTCTCCTCTTCCTCAATCTCCTTCTCCTCCTCACTCTTCGAGTTCACACCCTTGGGTTCTCTCTCTCTCTCTCTCTCTCTCTCTCTCTCTCTCTCTCTCTCTCTCTCTCCTGACGCGCACTCGCTTCACCCACGTCAGCAGGATGATTATATACTTCAAGGAAGGATGGATGCGCTCCTATTCCTCTCTCTCTTAACCCCATCCCCTCCCCAATTCTTTCCCCCTTCCCCTTCTGAATTCCCCCTTCTCAATCCCCTCTTTAGATATCCCATCCTCCAAACCACCGTTCCTTTAAACCCCTCTGAGGGGATAGTGGGTACGGCGGTGCGATTTAGATCAGGTATAAAGGGGTAGATGTTTTTAGGTAAGTGTCATTGCTCCGGATTACTTGGAGCGGATTGGCGCTATTTCTGTTTTGCGTCCGTATCCCCTTTCTATGTTGGCAAGATTCTTCTCTTCTTTTTTTTCTTCTTTTTTTTTGAGAGGGGGGGAGAGGAGAGGAGGGGGGAGTTGTCCTCAGGCACATTGAAGGACGATGATATTGATTCACACAAAATCGTAAAGAATCTCTGAAGTTGAAACAGAAAATCTCGAAAATCCTTGAGTGAAGTTGTGTGTTTCCAATGATGTAGTTTTTTCTTTTTTTTTTTCATCCGGATTTTTTTTTTCATTCAGGTGACAACTGTTATTGCTCAAAAGAATTCGATACCAAAGGTGAATGAAATTATATTTATAGCTTCGTTACTAAGGTTCAAGTTCTTGCCTTATAAAAGCAAATGGCCTTGTTACCTGTGTCAGTGCCATATATATATATATATATATATATATATATATATATATATATATATATATATATATATATATATATATATATATATATATATATATATCCAATCTGGTCTACAACCCTTAGGATAACAAATTTGACCCTGTACTGAATGATATGAGTGGGTGGAAGAATTCTTAGGCAGAGGCCCTTGACATTTTGTTAAAAACCTCCTACGTAGTCTCATTAAACGAAACGCCTCGAAGTCTTAAAAGGAAAAAAACTCTCTCTCTCTCTCTCTCTCTCTCTCTCCTCTCTCTCTCTCTCCTCTCTCTCTCTCTCTCTCTCTACAGATCCTAATTATTCTTGATAGTTTTTCCTAGTTACTGATAAGTTTCACGGAACAAAATTACTTTTTTCCCATAGCTATCTTTTGGAAGTCATATGAACTTTGTTTCCCCCAGAGGAATATTATGGCCTAATTTTGCCCTTCTGTTTTACCAAAGAATGGAATCGGTGTTTTTTAGGGACGGGTAAAATGTGAGGAACACAAACGACACCATTTAAAGGTTTAAAGGCCGCTCATGAATGGCAGAATTAAGGGACAATGCATTACCATAAGCAAGCAAGACAATACCTTAGAGACTGACCATATAAGTAGGACCCGGGGAGGCCAGGTAATGGCCGCGGATGGCTCAGAGATAGACCCATAGGCTCCCCCGAAAACCCCACATCCCTAGCTCACAAGTATGGTAAGGTTGCAGACTCTAAAGGAACAAACGAGTTTGAGGAGGACTCAAACCTCCGTCTGGCGATCACCAGGCTGAGATGTTTGTCTTACATCTTTTACAGGAGTTGCTGGAAGTGTTCAAAGGGAAAAGGTATAATAACAGTTATTCATTTATGTAAATCAAAGTATCGTTACATATCTATAAATTTTTAGTTCCTTTGGAGTATGTTTTAGGGTTTTGATAGTTTGAGAATACTTAGCTGCTAATTTGTTAACTTTTTGTGTTTATATATGTTATGACTTTTTGTAGTCCCTCTTTTATATTTGGAGGCTTTTTTGCATTGCTTATTATATATTTCAAGGCTTTTAATAAGTGCATTTTTATAGGTTATGATATTTTTAGTGCCATTTTTATAGGTACTTCGAATTTTATTGCAATGGTAAAACTCCTAAAAATTATAGCTTTTCGGATTATATAAATACCTTGAATGCAGGACGACTAATTCTATAGTACAAAATGGTTTAACATTATGAGAATGATGTGAATTTCTAACGCGCAGAGAAAATGGATAAAAATATTGTTAAATAAGTTTAATACCATGCAGTCAATTATTGCAATGGATCAAAACATGTCTTATATAGTTGTAATAAGAATAATGAGTTTGATTCAGTCTTAAAGTAAAAGTCGTAATGACTATAAATATATAACATAGAATTACAGATACAGATCTCTAAGTTTGGAAGGAATTGCAAAGAATACCTTCCTTGACCAAAAAAATTTAGACATTTTTGATTTTATGGGAAAAGGGCAGTTATTATATTAAATGCTTTCCACTTTTCCTTGCTTGAAATGTTAGTGAAGAATTGTTTGCTTGCTCATATCCAAAAAGCTTTATCGAATAATACCGTATGAAATTATATATTCGTTCATGATTTGGTGTATTTCATTCTATTATTTAAGAAGTTACTTATTTAATATTTTGCAATAATGCCTGTTATTGGTGTGGTAGTTGGGTAAGATTGTTGCAATAGTTTGGCTATTTTTTTTTTTTAATTGATGATAATTTCTTTTGTATAAGATTCATCGAAAATAAGTTTTTTTTTATTGCATTTCTAGATGTCTTTCTAATATTAATTTCTCACACCATTCATTTGTAATCTGTACATTTCTTCTAAGACTTTTACTTGTGTTTTTACTTATGTTAGTCTTATTCAGACTTGATATTCTATTAGATATTAAAATCTTCTTATTCTCTACAAAAACGGATAAAAGATTAATCATTATAATTGCTTTCGACATCAAAGCGTTCATGAACGGACCATTTCAAGGCCACTTGATGTATTGTAAAGGTCACTACATACACTTCTTTGTTATCATCCCCTTGTGTAACTTATCGATTACTCTTAGGATTTTATCCGGTTATGATAATAATGATGATAAATTTATCCCACTTCTTGATTGTAAAATGTTTAATGATGATGAGATCAAATGGATCAAGGTAGTGACAGGTACCCGTGTGGATGAGCTTATATATATATACTATATATATATATATATATATATATATATATATATATATATATATATATATATATATATATATATATATATGTGTGTGTGTGTGTGTGTGTATGTGTGTGTGTGTATGTATATTTGTATATATATACAGAGAGAGAGAGAGAGAGAGAGAGAGAGAGAGAGAGAGAGTGTTTTAGTTATTTACGTCATTATTATCACCTTTTCATCACCATTTTTATTGTT
>NC_090729.1:122444205-122466705 GCF_036898095.1 Palaemon carinicauda
CACTCGAAAGCTCCTCCGATATTTTTTGATAGGAAATTTTCTTTCTGTGGTTTCTTGATTTTTTTTTTGAGGGGGGGGGGCCGAGGGAGGGAGCTTGTTTTTGGATTGGAAAGTTGAGGAAGGATTGTTTTGATTGTATGTTGTATGTATATAAATATATATATATTATATATATATATATATATATATATATATATATGTATTTATAATTATATATATGTATATATATGTATGTATATTTATGTATGTATATATGTCATTTATATATATATATATATATATATATATATATATATATATATATATATATATATATATTCATATATTCATGTGTATATATTGGCGTGCTACTGTCTTCAGCACACATTTGAGTATGAGTTGTTTTCAGATGTATTTAAATGGATTAACTGAATACATCTTAATAGTTTTTAAGTTTTATTCTATAAAACAACAGAGTTAAACATCTCCATCACTGGAGGAAGCTGTGTTGGTCCAGATGACCAATTCTGGTGAAGTTTAGATATGAACTGCATAAATTATCGATATCACAGATATCGTATGCTTGCTTTAATTTAGCCACGTGACGGAATCGGAAGACACCTGCATCCGGTGACGTCACAAACTTTCACACGAGGAGACAATGTGTTGACGTTAAGGAAAGAATGTCAATTTGCCGAGGTTTGCATTATACGTCCTGTTTACAATTTTGAATGACTACAGCAAATCCCAGGGTTAGTTCCTCCAACCAACATGACATATTACGTCATTTGTTTTAAACATGTAATATTAACTATTCTAATCATTACATATATATAATATTTATTATATATATATATAATATATCACTTACTTTTATATCATGTGTATATATATATATATATATATATATATATATATATATATATCATATATTTATATATGAATCATATATATAATAAATCATATATATATATATATTTATATATATATATATATATATATATATATATATATATATATATTTACAATAGTTCTTTCTTATTAAATGTATTTGTGTCCAAAATTCAGTGAAGTGAGGGTACTTTAATGAACACCATTAAACATTTATTTTACTGTTGTTCTTGTTCTTAAAATGTTCTTGTTTTGTATTTCCTTGTTTACTTTCCTCACTGGGCTGTTTTCCCTTTCGGAGCCCTTGGGCTATAGCATCCTGCTTTGACAACTAAAATTGTAGCTTAGCAATTAATAATAATAATAATAATAATAATAATAATAATAATAATAATATTAAAAATATTAAAGTGAGGATTTCACATATGAATCAGACCATAGAATTATCATGTTTTCATGATATTGGAGAGTGAACTCCGATAAGAACACATAATGTGCATAAATAACAGCTTGATGTTGATTTACAGCTACTATAGAAATAGAGGTAAGTTAAAATAGTATACATTCTTGTACTTTTAATTTGATTGTTCCTGAGTGTGGACATTTTCCTTTGTTTTTTCATATCACAAAATGATTGGAAGGAATAGCCATTGATTTGATGATTGAAATTCCTTCGAAATAAAGCTGGTTTTTGTTTAGCATTAACCAAGGCCTTCATTCAGATGTCCTACCAGAGAGAGAGAGAGAGAGAGAGAGAGAGAGAGAGGAGGGAGAGAGAGGAGAGAGAGAGAGAAAAGCAAATACTTGAGACTTTCTTAACCCTCTTTGAGCTACCGCTTTAACTTCAGGTATGGAGAAACTATTGCAACCTTTAACTCAGCTTTAACTTTCTCAAACGTCTCAAACCAGCCTTTCTCTTTCCGGATCACCAAGGAGGCTTTTGTAAGGAAAGAAGTATTTTGGCACTTTTTTGTTTCATCGGGATCTTGTTATCCTACCTGCACGACTTGATGTTTCTTCTTCTTCTTCTTCTTCTTCTTCTTCTTCTTTTTTTTTTTATTTCTTTTTTTTTTTTTTTTTTTTACTGCTGCATTAGATATTCCTGACGCGTTTTGCAGTCCTCCGTATGTATTGTTACTTAGATTTTCTTATATAACATTTCAAGGCTTTTATGGAAAAGTTTTAAATTTATTTTTTTTACTCCGATGAAACATCTTTTTCAAGGCTTCTCTGGAAAAATATTGTTTTTTTTTCTACTTCGATGAAACAACAACAACTTCTTTTTCAACGCTTCTCTGGAAAATATTTATTTTATTCCTATTGCGATGAAACAACAACTGCTTCATTTTCAAGGCTTCTCTGGAAAAGTATTAAATATTTTTTTGTTCTAATCTGATGGAACAACAACTGCTTCTTTTTCAAGGCATCTCTGAAAAAGTTTTGAAGGTTTATTTCTACTCCGATGAAACAACAACCTTTTCAAGGCTTCTCTGGAAAAGTATTAAATATTTTATTTCTACTCCGATGGAACAACAACTTCTTTTTCAAGGCTTCTCCGGAAAAGTTTTTACAACTGCTTCTTTTTCAAGGCTTCTCCGGAAAAGTATTATATTTATTTTAATCCGATGAAACAACAACTACTTATTTATCAAGGCTTCTATGGAATTTTTTTTTCTACTCCGATTAAACAATACCTGCTTCTTTTCATATATATAACGCTCTTTGTTAATTAGCTTTCATTTTATAACTCCCTCTCCTAGCCACTCTTATTGCAGTAATTCTTTGGGTTATGCATCTTCGACCATTATTTGATCTATATTAGGAGTTTGATTAGTTGTGTCTTAAATTCTTCCACCAATTTTCACCTTTCTTTTACAAGGAAATTCCCATTCTTTCATTTGTCAATAATTTTGTCAGTCACGAAACTTCTTCTTCTTCTTCTTCTTCTTCTTCTTCTTCTTCTTCTTCTTCTTCCTTTCTTTGTTTATTTGCAGCATCGGTATTTAGGCTCCAGTATTAAAACGGCGTATCGTAGTTTTAGTAAGATGAAGAAATTAGGGCTCAATATGAAAGACTTGAGAGTACTTAGTTGTCTTCGCTTTTTATTTCTTTACCTATTTGCATTTGTATGATTTTTTTTTTATGGGTTTTAGATATGTTTGTGCGCATACGTTTGTATGTAGTAAATACTAGAAGGGTATATTTCTTAAGGAAATGTTTCATTTCTTGTTTTCTTGTTTTATCAGCGTAGATTTTTAAGTTGAATATCGATAAGATATCTGGCTAGTTTTTACCTTGAACTAACAAGCAAATTTTCTCTTTATAACGTGTTACTCAAATCTTGATTTTAATTTCAGTTCATATACAGATAACAAATGATTGGTGCTTGAACATTGTCACACACAAACATACGCACACACACACACACACACATATATATATATATATATATATAGAGAGAGAGAGAGAGAGAGAGAGAGAGAGAGAGAGAGATATCAATGATCATCATTTTCATTTCCTCCTACGCCTATTGACGCAAAGGGCCTCGGTTAGATTTTGCCAGTAGTCTATATCCTGAGCTTTTTAAACAGTACTTCTCCATTCATCATCTCCTACTTCACGCTTCATAGTCCTCAGCCATGTAGGTCAGGGTCTCCCAAGCCTTCTAGTGCCATATGGAGCCAAGTTGAAAGTTCGTTGAACTAATCTTTCTTGGGAAGTGCGAAGCACACACAGATATATATATATATATATATATATAAATAAGTGTGTCTGTCTGTGTGTGTGCTTTGTGCTTGTGTGTGTTTGCCTTACAGATCATTAAAAACAATAGAATAGCATCGGGAGGAAAAATCAAATTGGTTTTTTCATATGTCACTTCATTCGCAACACTTTAACGCTCGAGGAAGGTTTTGAAGTAGAACTAATGAATGGGGATATTGTTCATGCTGATGAACACAGGATGGTCAAGTTTCGTCAAGTTTTGATTTACCGAGGGTGGAATCCGGGCAGAACAACAGGTTGCTAATGTAATGTACATAACGTTATTCAGATTGTTCAGAGTTCTTGACTTCTATATTAGCGCTGTAAATTATTCATCCTAAGTTGTGGAAGATCTGTATATTTTTTCTTTATTTTCCAAAAGAAATTTCTTCAGTTACTCGAATGTCTTCTTCTTCTTCTTCTTCTTCTTCTTCTTCTTCTTCTTCTTCTTCTTCTTCTTCTTCTTCTTCTTTTCAAACCATCTTTAACTTCCGATGGGTGCCAAGAATTTATTTTATCGATACGAAATGTCTCTTTTTTTTCTGTTACAGGAATCAGGCAAAGAATTATTCTATTTGATGGAGAGCTTTATTTAATGCCATTAAACATAAGGAAAGCAGAAGAAACTTACGAAGTAGAATGCCAGCTAACTACATTCTAAGCAGAATTCTTGAAATTTTCAGTTATGACTTTCTCAAACTGTCTCAAGCTTTGTTTCAGTGCTTTCAGTTACAAGCACAAGTTAACTGTGCTAAAGGTAATATGCTATTCAAATTAAACGGAAGATGTATAGTGAAATAACAACAGTATGAAAGTGTAAATATTACAATATAGAGGAATAAAAAGTTCCTACTTTTTTATACGGCAACGTCCTATTGTAAGGAGCGTTGTCGTCTTAGGGGCAGCATTTTTAGAGCGTTGTCGTCTTAGGGGCAGCATTTTTAGCACATCTTTGGTGGCATAATGTCAGTTTAATTTAAAAACAATATCAACAACAGCAACAAGAGAGTAAGATGAACAATGTTGTTCCTCTAAGATGATTCTCCTTTCACCCCCCCCCCTCCCCATACATATCCGTTTTTCTCTGGCACTTGTTGATAGAGCCCTAGGCTGTATGGGAAACAGAGCCTCTCATATGTCAGAATTCCGGGGAAATTGTATTTATTTCCATTCGATTTATTTCATTGCTTCTTTTCTTCGCTTGCCTGTAGGCTCTGCCCAGACTGTGGTTCGAGTCCCGCTCAAACTCGTCAGTTTCTTTGATCGCTGCATTCTCGCCATCCTTGTGAGCTAGGGAAGGGGGTGTTGGTGGAGCCTATAGGTCTATCTGCTTAGTCGTCAGCAGACCTTGCCTAGCCTTCCTTGGTCCTAGCTTGGGTGGAGAGGGGTTTTGGCCGCTGATCATATGTATACTATATATGGTCAGTCTCCAGGGTAGTGTCCTACTCGATAGAGGAATGTCACTGTTCCTTGCCCCTGCCATTCATGAGTGGCCTTTAAACCTTTAAAGGCGATCGGTGTGGGAAGACCGCAGTTATCGTTGTATCAGTTTCTCTGTTTTCTATATTTCCATATTAGATTGGTAAAAAATATAAATAAGTCTATCTCAGAGGATATAACTAATAACGTGATAATTAATTTTTGATTATTTATAACTGAATTATTTACATCGATATAATTACCGTAATAGGGATTTGCTCTTCTTAAATTTTTCATTATTCCATTTTGTGCTTTTTGCCATTATATACTTTTTTATGTGGTGGGCGTATTCGTAATATTGTTTTAGTTTCTTAGGCAGTTTCAGTTTCGAAAAACTGTGTTCGAAATGATTCCAGATTATTGTTTGAAAAAGAAAAATAGTCGTAAGTTGAGCGATGACAATATAAACAAGTTGAATTGCCTACAGTCGATGTGGTAACGTCCCTGACTGATGAAGGCCAGACTGGGGTTCGAGTCCAGCTCAAGCTTATTAGTTTCTTTGGTCGCTGTAACCTCACCTTGTGAGCTAAGGATGGGGTGTTTGGAGAAGCTTATAGATCTATCTGTTGAGTCATCAGCAGTCATTGCCGTGTCCTCCTTGGTCCTAGTGTGTGTAGAGAGGGGGCTTGGGGGTTAACCATATGTTTATATGGGCAGTCTCTAGAGCATTGTCCTACTAGATAGGGCAATGTCACTGTCCCTTGCCTCTGCCATTCACGAGTGGCCTTTAATCCTAGCTAAGATAAATGTGAGAGCCATTAACAGCGAAGCGTTACAGGCCATCCATCCGCACTTCCTAGAAACACAGGGTAAACAATTCGTTAGGTTGGCATTATTTCCCCTCCCCCCGAGTGACCATAGGCATTAAGACAAGAGGCTCCAGACTAGAAGATCCATTTTCTCTCTCTCTCTCTCTCTCTCTCTCTCTCTCTCTCTCTCTCTCACCTCCTCAAGACATTCAACAGATGGTCGGAGCACTTTCGGTAAGAGAAATCCTACGGTTCGGAGAGTTGGTATGAATATTATTCAGGTATTACGGCCTCTTTTATAATGGAATGAGTGTGTGAATAATGTGCCGCTTTTGTTTTTATGGCGGGGAGAGAGAGAGAGAGAGAGAGAGAGAGAGAGAGAGAGAGAGAGGGTATACCGTTTTTTAATACACTGAGTATTTTCGTTCTTTGGTTTTATGCTAATGCTTCAGTATTTCATTGCAATTGATTTACACAGGAGAAGTCGATGGTGTGAAGGTGCCGAGAGAGAGGTTATGACTCAAAGGCAGGATACAATCAACTGAGTTGTTTATTAAAGAACACTCTCCTTTATATACAAAATCTCAAAGCAACAAGAATTTTCATGTTCAAATATTGACAATGTTACAGAGGAGAAAAGCAGACATGAATTTTCATGTTCGTTTTAGTGCGAGGGAAGAGCGAAGATACAAGCATAATATATACAATGTATACAAATCAGCTGTAAAGATACAAGGTTCAGTTTCCAAAGGTGGCCTTCTCTAGTCCAGAGATTTTTGGCACCCTCTTCAAGTGGGACATATCTGCCCACATCCTTGGGCAGTTGTCCTACTGTCGCTTGGGACTATGGGCCGAGACGGGGTTGTCTTATTCATGTCAATAGTCAATTTTTTTTAGTGAGGCAGATTTGCACCAACTAGCAGGGGTGCCCTTTTATCTCGGAAATGTTTCCTTATTGCAGATTGGTCGGACGTATTTTTGTCGTAATACTTCCGACCAATCAGCTAGCAAGAAACTTTTCCGACCTAAATGGGCACCCTTGCGAGTCGGTGCAAATCTGTCTCACCTCGCTGGCCATATATATATATATATATATATATAGGGAATCTGATTAGACAGGGAAATAAATGGTCTTATTTGGACCAAACCTGTATGACAAATCACAAGAAGAAATTCTTTTGTCTAAGGAAAGGCTTCTCGTAATTACTCTTTGCATGTCAAGGACGAAAGAAACCACTACACGGGAGTCGTGTAAACAGTTATGCAGTCGAGAAATTTTATTCTATTCATATTTCCTTTAAACTATAAGACCAACAAAAATACGAGCATATGAAATATCTATATAAAAACACATTTATATATATATATATATATATATATATTATATATATATATATATATTATATATATATATACACACATATATATATATATATATATATGTACATATATATGTATGTATATATAAAGATATATATATATATATATATATATATATATATATATAATATATATATATATAAATATATATATATATATATATATATATATATATATATATATATATACACATATATAAAGATATATATATATATATATATATGTATATGTATACAGGTATCTATATATGTATCTATGTATATGTGTCGTTGGTTATTTTAAGCCCATGAAATTACCGCGAATTACTGATAGACAAACTTAATAAAGATGGTATGTTGGTTGCATATTTCATCCTGTATTGGAGGTGGGAGAAATTTATGAGGGCCGATTGTTTGGATTTGATGATGTGGGTGATTAAGAGGAGATGATTGTAGTATAGGAAAATGGCTCCTATAATGAAGGGAAAGTTGATTAGGGAGTAAACCTTACTAAAAGGGTTAAAGGCCGCTTATGAATGGCAGAGGCAAAGGACGGTGACATTACCCTATCAAGCATGACAATGTCCTTGAGACTGACCATATATACATGTGATCAACGCTCAAGCCCCCTCCACCCAAGCTAAGATGAGGGAGGGCCATGCAATGGCTGCTCTTGGCTCAGCAGATAGACTTATAGGCTCCCCCAAACCCCCCATCCTTAGCTCACAAGGGTGGTGAGCTTGTAGGGGTCAAAGAAACTAATGAGTTTTGAGCGGGACTCGTCGAACCTTAGTCTGGCAATCACAAGACAAAGGAAGAACCGCATAGGCCACCACAACTTATAATAATAAAGATGGTGGCTGATGAATACTGATATTTTTTTTTCTCTCTCTCTCTCAAAAATGCTTTACATGTATTTTGTTATTATAATTCTAAAGGAAATGCAGATCTTGCAGATCTTGATGAGGAAAGTCTGGTTAAGAGTTTGACTGCTATAATGAAAAAGATAGATTTCGTTGCCTGAAGAATAGTAATTAATGTTAAGAAAATGCCGATTATGATGAATAAGATTATTTTTGCGATAAAGTAATAATGTTTTGAAAAAAAGGAGTGAATGTCTAATTGAATATACTTAAAGTAATGAAATGCTAGATTTTGATGAAGAAAATTATAATTACAATGACTTTAATGTTGATTACAGTGAAGGAAACCATTAATATGGTGTTTATAATCCAGATTTAGTAGAGAAGCGATGATGAAGAGGAAAAGAATACATATAATATTAGAGAAGTAAACTGAGATTTTTCAAGGTTTAGGATATAATAAGGAAAATTGATATGATTAATTTATAATGAGAGATATGCGGATGATTTTGATGACGAATTAAATATCATAGTGCAGAATGTGGGTTCACGTTGAGAGAAAAACTTATGAAATAAATCTTGATCTGGTTGAAGAAATTGATGGATATCATTATGGAAATGTTAATAATGAAGAGGAAAGAGTGATTATTAAAAAAAAAATCGAAATAAATGGTAATAATAAAACAGAATTTTTATGATTAAAAGGTGTGCGGTATGATGAATATCTTATCAAACAATTAGAAGCAATCGAAACGAATACTTTTTTTAGGAATTTTGTGATTTGATGACGAAGAATTAGTACCCGTTAAATATATCTTTACTGCTTAAGAAAATATAATACCACATAGAATATTGTGAACTTTCAATGAGTTATGGTATAAAAAAAATAAATACTTAGAAATAAAGAAATCGAAGTATTCTACACCACGGTGAAGAATTTAATATATTTTTATTGCTCAAGAAAATACAGTGCAATCAAGAATACCTTGAAATTTTAATGAATAATGGTAAAGAATATCAAAGTAAACACAGAGAAACAAAGAACTCGAACTTTTCAAAGAGGAAATTCAAAGTAAAAGAAAGAGAAAAAGTGATTCTGACTAATGCTGTTAGAGGATATAAATGAGATGGGATTTGATGATTTTTTTGGGGAGGGGGTTGGGGAGATGGAGAGTGAGGGGGGGGGGTGTGGCTGTAACTCATGGTATGGGGCCCTTGGGATGAGGACGTCGCCGGAGGTCGAGCAGTAAGT
Source organism: Palaemon carinicauda (assembly GCF_036898095.1). Lineage (NCBI taxonomy): Eukaryota > Metazoa > Arthropoda > Malacostraca > Decapoda > Palaemonidae > Palaemon > Palaemon carinicauda. The sequence continues at coordinate 122,453,540 of NC_090729.1, forward strand.
ACCACATTTGGCCTTAATGATGCAATTTACAGCGCGCGAGTCACCACTTAAGTGCCAAGCCTCGTCACCTATGTCTTTCTGCCCTCTGCCAAGAGGAGACAGAGAGTAGAATTGTGATGTTTTGATTGGGGAAATTTCTCTTCGGACAATTTTTTTTTAATGGGTGTGGGTGGGTCCTTCCCGAAATGGAAAGCTGACTTAGCATCCATGGCCTCATGGAACTGGTGTTAAATCGCATAGAATTTTGGATGTTGGTTTGTTTTTCCATGTTTGGATTTTTTTTTCCAGTTATTAACGAAAAGATTTTTTTTTTTATTTACTTTTGGGGACAATGACAGTCTACCGCTGGCTTCAGAAGAGTGGCTGGAAAGTAAAGTAAAAAAGGACTTTTATAGATATTGTTAATATTTTCTGCTCTTCATTGGTATAGTCAGATTATTACCTCCGCCAACGAAGTTGGAAGGTTATGTTTAACCCCCTGTTTGTGTGTCTCTGTGTATTTGTTTGTGAACAGCTTCCTGGCCACAATTGTAATCGTAGAGTAATTAAACTTGCAGGGATTAACTGTTATGTGAAAAGCTGGAATCGATTAAATTTTGGAAGGTCAAGGTCACGGTCGAGAAATAAGCTGCCGCACGGAGGTCAGCGCTCTACTGAGTGCCCTTCTAGTTTAGTATTCTATTAGGCTTAATGCAATGTTTACATAAGTACTTGTTAGTGTTTTTAAAACTTCATGGCAACCAGATATTGAACTGTAAGTGTTCTGTGCACATGCTCACTATGCGATAGTATTATAGGATTGAGTAATGTTTTCAGTTCCTAAAGAAATATTGGCGTAATGTTGGGATATAATAATTATGTACAATATTTACTTGTCATTATTCTTGTTTACTTATGACCCTTCATGTTCATTTAGAATCAATTTCATACGCCTAGATTTCTGTAGGGATCATTGATCAGGGGAATTGAAAGCATGTGAGGTATATTTTTCGTTTAAATTACATACGTATCTTTATAAATTAATTAGAAATCAGATGTACCCTCAACGGAGTAAACGAGGGCTTTAAAAAATCTAGTTGCCAACACTGATGAAAGTATGAATGTTAAAACCCCAAAACTACGATCATTTTGAAATTATCTGTCCTGCTCTTGCCTTCTAAACTTACTTGATAGAAAATTATATATGCTGACTTGATATTACTAGAAAGCTAAATGCAAAGAAACCCCCATGAATTTTAGAAAACATCGGATAAGCTAAGTAGACATCTGGCAACTCAGCAATGTAGCGATATGATGTTTTTTTTATAACATTTGGCAACGCCGCAGCGATATGATGAAAATGATAATTTTTGTTACAATATAACTACGGCTATTTTTCATTTTATACTATATCATACATCATCCATAGAATAATTGTTATGTATTTTGTAATGTAATATTATATGCGCGACGGATATTAAGAGTAATGTTGCACATTATTGCATTGATAGAACTTGTTTAGACATACATAATGAGTGTAGTAGCGGATGTTATGAAGGATTTAATCATTTGTTAGTTATCTGAAAGTTAGGATGAGATTCTTCTTACTTTAGTATTGCAGTAGGATCCAATCTTTAATAGAATGATGATCATTTTTTATTTTTGTATTGTTGTGTACGAGTTTTGTTTACATATTCCCACGCGAGAGTAAGAAGTTGTTGGAGAAGATCAGAGGTGTAAGCCTGAGCGAAATTAAATGTATTTTAATAAGAAATCTCTGATTATATCCCATCCTCGTCGCCAACACTTAGTTGACATTACTATGTCATTTATTAAATGTTCCTTTTGTCAAATGAAGATATTTCAGGGTTGCTAGGTTTTCTAAATGAGAAAAGGCCAAATTCTAATCAATTGCAGCATTAAAAGGTCAACCCATTAGTAAAAAAAGACCAATTTCTGATCAATTGCAGCATTAAAAGGCCAACCCATTAGTAAAAAAGACCAACTTCTAATCAATTGCAGCATTAAAAGGTCAACCCATTAGTAAAAAAGACCAACTTCTAATCAATTGCAGCATTAAAAGGTCAACCCATTAGTAAAAAAAGACCAATTTCTGATCAATTGCAGAATTAAAAGGCCAACCCATTAGTAAAAAAGACCAACTTCTAATCAATTGCAGCATTAAAAGGTCAACCCATTAGTAAAAAAGACCAACTTCTAATCAATTGCAGCATTAAAAGGTCAACCCATTAGTAAAAAAAGACCAATTTCTGATCAATTGCAGCATTAAAAGGCCAACCCATTAGTAAAAAAGACCAACTTCTAATCAATTGCAGCATTAAAAGGTCAACCCATTAGTACAAAAGACCAAATTCTAATCAGTTGCAGCATTTAAAGGTCAACCCATTAGTAAAAAAGGCCAACTTCTGATCAATTGCAGTATTAAAAGGCCAACCCATTAGTAAAAAAGACCAACTTCTAATCAATTGCAGCATTAAAAGGTCAACCCATTAGTAAAAAAAGACCAATTTCTGATCAATTGCAGCATTAAAAGGCCAACCCATTAGTAAAAAGACCAATTTCTAATCAATTGCAGCATTTAAAGGTCAACCCATTAGTAAAAAAAGACCAATTTCTGATCAATTGCAGCATTAAAAGGCCAACCCATTAGTAAAAAAGACCAATTTCTGATCAATTGCAGCATTAAAAGGCCAACCCATTAGTAAAAAAGACCAATTTCTGATCAATTGCAGTATTAAAAGGCCAACCCATTAGTAAAAAAGACCAATTTCTGATCAATTGCAGCATTAAAAGGCCAACCCATTAGTAAAAAAGACCAATTTCTGATCAATTGCAGCATTAAAAGGCCAACCCATTAGTAAAAAAGACCAATTTCTGATCAATTGCAGCATTAAAAGGCCAACCCATTAGTAAAAAAGGCCAACTTCTGATCAATTGCAGTATTAAAAGGCCAACCTACTAGTAAAAAAGGCCAACTTCTGATCAATTGCAGTATTAAAAGACCAACCCATTAGTAAAAAAGACCAACTTCTGATCAATTGCAGTATCAAAAGGCCAACCCATTAGTAAAAAAGACCAACTTCTGATCAATTGCAGTATTAAAAGGCCAACCCATTAGTAAAAAAGGCCAACTTCTAATCAATTGCAGCATTAAAAGGCCAACCTATTAGTAAAAAAAAAAGCCAAAAATATAATATTTAAGGCCCACCTTTTTCACAGGCCAATCAATTTCAAAAAAGGCTAAATGTCAGTTTTTTTTTGTCCTGAGAAAAAGGACAACCTGGCAACACTGGATATTTCATGAATTTGGAGATGCTACGTGTCTTCCTTATGGCTTTGTGGACCGAAATTCATGAAGCCAACTTTACATATAATATAAGAATAGGAAGTTGCATCGCGAATCATGTAATCGAGCGGCATGTTAGGTCATAGAACATGACGAATGTAATTCCTCTACTACCTGTATTGATCTGGGATTACATTCCAGAGAATGGCCTGTTGCTGATTCAATTAATCATAAAGGAATGTTCATGTTGTTACTTATGATCTTAAATGTGTGTGCGTGTGTGTGTGTATATATACATATATATATATATATATATGCATATATATATGTACAGTATATATATATATATATATATATGCTGTATATGTATATATGTATGTGTGCATATATATATATATATTATATATATCTATCTATCTATCTATCTATATCTATATCTATATATATGTATATATATATATATATATACATACATAGAGAGAGAGAGAGAGAGAGAGAGAGAGAGAGAGAGTATATCTTCGTTACTATTTCACTTAGTCTTTAACTGCTGACACTAACAAAGGGAATTGATTGCTAACGTTTGGTAGAGCAAAATGCTCTTTGTCTATTTAGACGATTTTTTTTTATTTACTGATATCAATTATGTTTTAATTGTCAACAGGCTCTTTGGTTTTCTACAAGAGAAATTAGAGTTTAATCTCCCGCTTGTGATAGAGATCGAATCGCTTGTGTTCGTTGCCACTTTAGGGGTCGTATCCATGGACACATATCGCACGGGGCTATAAATTGGATCTCTCTCTCTCTCTCTCTCTCTCTCTCTCTCTCTCTCTGTCTGTGTAATTAAATTAAGAATTGTACGTTTGATCCTTTTTTTCTGCAAATGGAACTTTGTTATCATGTAGGATTATTAGATGTGTACAATTTTTCAATATTTTAAACTCTTATTCTATATATATATATATATATATATGTATGTATGTATATATATATATATATATATAAATGTACTACATTTTTATATAAAAATTTAAACATTTGATTAGAGGTTACTAGATATTGGCATCAATCTTATTACTCTTAGATATTGGCATCAATCTTATTACTCTTTACAATTTATTATTAATAGGTTTAACTAATTTTACTTTAGTTCAAGACTGAAAAAGCCCCTTATCTATAGGTAAATATCCATGAGATAAGATGCCCATATTTACGTTTAATAACATCCAGCTAGATGGATTTAAGTTGCCTCTAATGGCTCTAAGACATACCCTTATCATTGCTTTGTATCGATTCTCAATTTTCAGTTTTCATCGCTATTTTCCCATGTTGGAGCCCTTGGGCTTATAGCATCTTGCTTTTCCAACAATGGTTGTAGCTTACCTTGTAATGATAATAATAACAATAATAATAATAATAATAATAATAATAATAATAATAATAATAATAATAATAATAATGATAATAATAATAATAATAATTATTATTATTATTATTATTATTATTATTATTATTATTATTTCAGTAAAAGGGCATGTCTTACCTTAAAGGTTATATTAATAATCATATTATACCCTACTGTCTGAAGCTAAGAAAACCAGGCTGAAAGTTATTATTATTATTATTATTATTATTATTATTATTATTATTATTATTATTATTATTATTATTATTATTATTATTACTACCACTACTACTACTACTACTACTACTACTACTACTACTAGTTAAGCTATAATCCTAGTTAGAAAAGAAGATGCTATAATCCCAAGGGCTTCAACAGGAAAAATTAAGTGCAATGAGAAAACGAAATATGGAAATATATAAACGATATGAGAAGTAATGAACAATTAAAATAAAATATTTAGAAAACAGTAACAACATTAAAACAGATATTTCGTGTATAAACTATAAAAAGACTAATATCAGCCTGTTCAACATAAAAAACATTTACTGCAAGTTTCAACTTTTGAAGTTCTGTCCATTCAACCACCCGATTAGGTAGATTATTCCACAACTTGGTCACAGCTAGAATAAAACTTCTAGAATACTGTAGTATTGAGCCTCATGATGGAGAAGGCCTGACTATTAGAGTTAACTAGTATTAAGAACAGGATGGAACTGTCCTGGAAGATCTGAAAGTAAAGGATGATCAGAATTAGGAAAGATCTTATTCAACATTCATAACGAACTAATTGAACGACGGTGCCAGAGATTACTGTCTTCCAATATTTTCATTATGAATTAATATTATAAACCAGAATGAATACAAGACAGAAGGGAGTTGTTTAACCCTGATTAAGACGAACAGCTGAAGTTGGAATAAGCAAGAGTTTTGATTATATCGGAGAGGGAAAGAGAAAGAAACCTGATTGAAAAACAATTTGGGGGTAAAGTTTGCTTCTTATTGCATTACATCTGGGTTTAGACGGGTTGAGTGGGGGAGGGGGTTAATGTAAGTATTTCAGAAATGTCGGTATCTTGAAGGCCAGTTAAGGAGGGAACTCATTTTAGGATTGCAGTTCGCCTTGGAAAGTTTGTGGAAGGTCGGGGAAATTGGTTTACCAAATTCTTTTAAATTGGATCTGTTCTTATCGCTATGTCGTTTTATGTTTATATATATATATATATATATATGTGTGTGTGTGTGTGTGAGAGAGAGAGAGAGAGAGAGAGAGAGAGAGAGAGAGAGAGTATTTATTCCTAACACGAGCATTTATCATAAAAGAATTTTCAGTGGATATATATTTCAGAAGTTTAATTTAATATTAAATGATATTTGTGTTGTTACTATATATATATATATATATATATGTGTGTGTGTGTGTGTGTGTGTGTATGCAATCTATTATTTACGTATTGGTTCAAATAATACGATTTTATACAGGTATGATTATAAGAAAGCTTAATCTTTTGCCAAACACATGACTCTCTGCTTATCCCACTTTTTTATTTATTTTTTACGATAGTGTTCTAAACTTGTATGTTTCCGAACTCTGCGGATAGTCACCTGCGTACAATATTATTAATTTTTAGCAAATAACGATAATTAACTATTCATCAACGCGTTTTTGCATACCTTTCAACTTGTAGTCTTTTTCATTGTTTAGGAAAAACTTGATCGAAAACAGAGAAAAGAGAACATGATGATTTAGAAAGAATGGGAATTGTAGTTTTTTTCTCTCTCTCTCTCTCTCTCTCTCTCTCTCTCTCTCTCTCTCTCTCTCTCTCTGACATTCCAATACTTTCCGCTCGGACTTTGCACCAAATATTATCTAGTGGAAATTTATTACAAACCCTTACCCAGATCTATTTACGAAAAACGAATGCAGTCACAACAATTCGGATTCATTGATACCTTAGCAAACACGATCAAATGAAAACAAGGGGAGAACGCAGCCATTTTGCATATTAAAGGTCCGAGTAGTTGCCCAAGCCGTCAAGTTACTGGCAAAGTATTTTGCAACTTTTATTTACGCTCATGTTATTTTCTTACCGCCGCCAACGAAGTTGGATGGAGGTTATGTTGTACCCCTTTTTTGTGTCTGTGTGTATGTTTATTTGTGAACAGCCTCCTGGCCAATTTTTAATCGTAGAGTTATTAGACTTGCATGGATTTTAATCGTAGAGTTATTAGACTTGCATGGATTAACTGTTATGTAAATGCTGGAAGTGATTAAATTTTGGAAGGTCAAGGTCACGGTCAAGCAATATGTCCAATTCAAGTAAACAGCCGTAAGTTTGGACATCGTTGTCACAGAGACTTCAAACTTGGTTCATATTTGAGTATATGAAAATCCACGCCAGTTAATACATGTTAACGCCGAAGGTCAAAGTCAAGTCCAAAAGTCAAGGTCAAGCAAAAGGTCAAATTCCGGTCATCAACCGTACGGCGCCAATTTTAATCGTAATGTAATGAAACATGCTAGGATTTTAAACGGTCATGCAAAGAGCTGGTAAAGATTAAAGTTTGGAAGGTTAAGATCTTGGACGAGCAAAACGTCCAAAAACAATCCAAAAAGTCGAGAAATGTGCTGCTACTCTGACGGAGGTCTGCGCTCTATTAAGTGCCCCTCCAGTTTAAGGAATGTTATTGCATGCAAAAGGTCACGCTTTGCAAGGTGATGGAAGGAATTTTGATGTCAAACCTTGCTTTTGGGTTAGGGAGCATAATTCTGTTTTTTTCTACCTTCCATCGTTGGCTGGTTTTTATAAGTTAACTTTGGTAATGTGTGTATTAACTACTTTTTTTATGATTAACTTTTCATTGCAAGACATAGCAAAATCTTTAGTGCACGTGACTTTGTATACTATTATTATTATTATTATTATTATTATTATTATTATTATTATTATTATTATTATTATTATTACTTGCTTAGCTACAACTCTTGTTGGAAAAGCAGGATGCTATATGCCCAGGACCTCCCCCCCCCCCATAGGGAAAATACCCCAGTGAGGAAATGAAACAAGGAAAATTAAAATATTTTAAGAACAGTAATAACGTTAAAAAAAATATTTAGTATATAAACCATAAAAGATTTAACAAAACAAAAGGAAGAGATATAATAGTGTGCTCGAATGTCCCCTCAAGCAAGAGAACTAACCCAAGACAGTGGAAGATTATGATACATAGGCTATGACACTACCCAAGACTAGTGTATTTTTAGACGTAACATTGCATAATTTGTATTACCCATAGTATTGCTTGATATATTACAGTACAGAACATGGCATTTTACTTGTAAAACGTGAGGTAATGGTGCTAGTAGATGCGTTTTTAAAATAGACACGATTACTTAAAAGTGGAAGCTTTATATATGACAGATAAACCTATTTAAAAGGAATTAATAATAGAATTAAATTTACTTATTTTTAGAAATTTGCATTAGGAAATACACATGCAATCTTACCATTGTACATCATAGTATATTTTCATGATTAATTTTTTATTCTACACATAGTGTATTCACAATTGATATTTTTACTATTTATCTAAATATATTATATATTTTTGCCTTTTACACAGCACTGTTTAGATTATTGAAAACCCTCTTTTTAAGCAGTCTCAATCTTCAACAAATTGATTATAAGAGATAAAAGCTATTACACATTTAAAAATAGAAAAAAAAAATTTTACGATTTTATTCCGTATATAAAACTTTTTAAAGTTGTTTAAAACGGACAAAACCCTGTTAATTGTTTAGAATTAACAAAACATTTTAAAAACTGTTTAAGACCGAAAACTTTGTCTAGATTTTTAAAAATTGAGAATATCTTTTAAAAAATTTAGAATATATATTTAAAAATAAAATAACTAAAAAACTTTTTCAAATTGTTTCGAACTGAAAAAACCTTTTACAGATTGTTTAAAACAAAATAGTTAGCAATAAAAGCCAAAACATTTGCAAATTCTTTCAAACATGCAAAAACCCTTCACAAATGGTTATTATTATTATTATTATTATTATTATTATTATTATTATTATTATTATTATTACTTGCTAAGCTACAACCCTAGTTAGAAGAAGGATCCTATAAGCCCAGGGGCTCCATCAGGGGAAATAACTGAGTGAGGAAAGGAAACAAGGAAGAAAAAATACTTTAAGAACAGTAATAACATTAAGATAAATATTTCCCATTTAAACAATAATAACTAATAAAACAAGAGGAAGAGACATTAGATAGAATAGTGTGCCCGAGTGTACCCTCAAGCAAGAGAACTCTAAACAAGCAATTCATTCATATTTTTAAGACTCTTAACTATACGAAGGAAATCTTTCTTAATAAAAATGTAATCCAAACTCCGAAGGCTGTTTATTTATGCAAACCTTCCACTCACAACATTTCACGGACACCGACGCACGAACGCACCAGAGCAAGTGAAAACAAAGCATGGGGGAGGCCATTTACATTTTAAAGGTCAGGCTTTTGGCCTCCCCCCCCCCCCCTTACCCCTGCCAACAAGCTTTCGCTTTTACTAGAAATATTTATGACGCATTTCATAGAAACGTGTTTTTTTTTTCCTTAAATATGGGAAGGGAGAACATTTCGGTGATAATTTCAAACAGTGGGTTAGCGTCGACTCCTCTACAAGATTTAATTTTTCGGTTTGTCTGTGTACATTTTGTATTACTTTCAAAATATAATTTATACTATTATAATTTTTACGCTTTACAAATGTTTCTTGATATATTACAATAATCCCAGCAAAATTTCATGAAAGTCTGAATATTTTTGACAGCCCATATTATAAGGCTTAATAAAGATTTATGCGAGTCGGTGTTGAGAGTAGTGTGGTTTTGGCCCCCATGCGAGAACGGCCCCGAGTTGAGGGTGGTCATTAAGGTCTTGACATAGCCCAAAACATAGGTTATCAGGAAAAGTGTGTTACAAAAAAAAAAAAAAAAAAAAAAATAGGAATTGAAATTATCTTTAGTGTGGGGGGGGGGGGGTTTCCTGGCACCCGTCCTATACAAGTCGGGGAAAAGACCTCACAAAGTTGGTTATAGTTTTCAATCCAATTAAAAAATTCTACATAGCGTGCTCCTAAATCTATACAAATCTTGAGTGCACATGACTTCAAACACTCCAGTATTAGCTCAATTCGTTCGATTGATTTAGTGTGCCATAACTCTACCGTTGAAGGCGTAAAAGAAAATGAGACATGAAGAGGAGAGGAGACGGGTGGGAGAAAATGAATTGACAAAGATACTCTTATAATATAAAGGGTCCAATTAGAGGCTGGCCCGAGATTAAACGATGTTCAAATCCTAGTTGAAAATTGAACGGGATACTGTGACACACACACATACATATATATATATATATATATATATATAATATATATATATATATATGTATATATATATATATATATATATATATATATATATATATATATATATTTATGCATACATACATTCATACATACATACATACATACATGTATATATTATATATATATATATATATATATATATATATATATATATATATATATATATATATACTACCGTTGACCCGAGTGTTCATCGTTGGTTATAATGCTGATTAGTAAATGTCGATTTAGTTGCCTAGTTTCCGAGGCGTAACTAAGTATCGTTTTGCGTATATAACTTACATTTGAGTAAAGACTGCAATGGCCTACGCAACTTCGTTTATAGTTCCCTTTGGCAAAGGTTAACTTTCAGGCTAAGTGAATTGGTTAGAATTTTTACATCATGGTAATTAGACGAAAATTTTAATATGTGACGTGATTCAAAGTTTGCAAAATGTTAAAGGGTTAATAACGAATTACTTAATTGATTTCTTAATTCATGGTTATTGGTGGATTCAAGTTGGCTTTGATTAGAAACTTTGATTGTGGTGAATTAAGTTGATTTCACGGCCTTCTTAAAGAATCAACACATTATTTCTGTTCCTATTTACATAAAATGCTAATATATTTATTCAAATTAGTTTTTCCAGTTTATCAAAATTTTTAATACATTTCTGTTAGATTATTATTATTATTATTATTATTATTATTATTTTTATTATGTGCCAGGCTACAATCTTGGTTGTAAAAGCAGGGTGCTATAAACCCAAAGGCCCCAACAGGGAAAATAACTCAGTGAGGAAAGGAAATAGGGAAATAAACTAAAAGTGAAGTTTGAGAATAATATCAACATTAAAATAAATCTTTATTAAATAAGCTGACAGCAAAATAATGTTTAGTATATTAATCACGATAGCATTCTTGATAATCGAACATTTCACTTAATCTGAAATAAAGAAATATTCTTTATTTTATGTTTCCTTACCAATAAATAAATATTTCACAATGCATGTACAGTTCATTAATTAAGCCAAATCAACTGATTAAACAAAACTGTAGTACAATGAGCCGTCGTAGTCTCGTTGATATCAAGGAATATTAATATTTAGGTGTTATTTAGACAGGGGATCTAGAACTCATTCACTTGAAGGTAGGCTACACTAAAAACATATTAAACTGGAAAAGCACTCAGATAGTGTAGACCTCCTCCATGGCAGCTTATTTCTCGAAACCAGCTTGCCTTTCCCAGAATCAATTTAGACCGCAGGGTTTTTTTAAGTCTGTTTGTCAGCCATGTGCAAACTTGGGGTTAAGGTTAATTCGGTTGACCTTGACCTTTGACCTAGTACTTTCAAAATGGAATTACTTCCACGTCTCAACATAACAATGAACCCCTGAAAGTTTCACTACTCTATTAGTAAAATTTGTGGCCAGAAAGTGGTTCACAAACAAACAGACAAACTGACAAACAAGGGCGAAAACATAAACTCCTCCCAACTAAGTTTGCAACAGTAAAACATTTAGATTAAGAGGCGTATAACATGCTTGGTTTATTAATGTTTTTAAAAATCTTATTTTTAATATTTTTGAGTTTGCACTTATTCAAAAGCCACAGTATTTTCGTTTGAAATGAAAGCTTAAAATGTCCTGCAGTTTTTTCATTTTCTTTTTTTTTCGTTTCTTATATGTGCACAAGAAATGTAACTAATTCTAAAATGGATAAGGAATAAAGCCAAAATGATGGTTGCCTTTCCCCTTACGGACCCTAACGTAAGTAATGCACAGCAGGGATGACCCCCTTTGACGTCAAAGGACACCCAAGGGATTGCTGTAAGGAGCTAGTGACACACTTGAAAGGGGCCAGAAGGATGTCCTGCCATGGAGGAAGTGGTCGATGATGATGGTGGTGATGATGATGAAAGGATTCCCGCCAGATGGTACAGAGAGTCATGTAAAGGGGTCAGGTCACTTAATGCTACGAATCAATACGTGTGCTTGCATGTGTGTGTGTGTTTGTCTGTGCTCACTATCTCCAGCAAGTATGTTTAATGCGTAGCTTTTCCTTCGGTCGTCTTTTTACTAAGTCGGTTTACTTTCAGCATTGGTTTGTATGAAGTTTCGGTTTCATATTTTATTTCCCTTGAAGGATATTATCCTGCAGGTTTCCAAAGTTATTAGAATGTGCTATTGATGCTTATATTTGTGTATGCGTTCAAATTCTTAGCAATATGCGTTAAAGGTCATACACTGTATGCGTTCAAATTCATATGTGTATGCGTACGAGGTCATACAGTGTATGCGTTCGAGGTCATATCGTGTATGCGTTCGAGGTTATACATTGTATGCATTTAAATTCATATCAGTATAGGCTATGCGTACGAGATCATACAGTGTATGCATTCTAGGTCATACCAGTATGTGCGTTCGAGAACATAACAGTGTATGCGTTCAAGGTCATACCAGTGTTTGCGTTTGAGGTCATACATTGTATGCGTTCGAGAACGTACCAGTGTATGCGTTCGAGAACATACCAGTGTATGCATTCAAGGTCATACCAGTGTATGCATTTTAGGTCATACATTGTATGCGTTCAAGGTCATACCAATGTTTGCGCTTGAGGTCATACATTTTATGCGTTCGAGAACATATGAGTGTATGCGTTCAAGGTCATACCAGTGTATGCGTTCAAGGTCATACCAGTGTATGCGTTCGAGGTCATACAAGTGTATGTGTTCGATATCATACTAGCGTATGCGTTCGAGGTCATACCAATGTATGCATAACATAATTCTCTTTAAATCGTTTACCCTTGATTTAAGAAAGTGCGCATCTGAAAACAGAGACGACTGGCGTAATCTAACCGAGGCCCTTTTGCGTCAGTAGGCGTAGGAGCAGATGTTATTAATGATGATGATGATGATGATGTATCTGGATAGACAGACAGACAGAGAGAATTTTCATGGAAATGATTCTTCGAAATAAATAAAACAAAAAACTGTATGATATTTACGAAATGTTAAAACATAGTTCGAGGCAAATGTTCTCACATATTGTACTTGTATT
>NC_090729.1:122472436-122474936 GCF_036898095.1 Palaemon carinicauda
CTATTTTTAATTTCTTCCTCCCCTCTCCTCTTAACCACTTAACCTACTTACTCTTATATAAACCTGACACAAAAAAAAATCCTTGTGAAATCGATCACTGATTTCAGACACGTGGCGAATCATTTCCTCGTAGAGTAGGGCCATCTTAGTTTTGTTGAAATTTCGTTTTCTTTAGCCTTGCACAATCATCGACATATTTACGTACGAAACCTTTTCATTTATCTATTGGTATCAAATTCTGAGTTGGTTGCAGTGCAGTCTAATCTATCGAGCTAGAGAAGACTCTAATTTGAGTCCTGGAGAGGATCCTGCTTAGTTACGTTTGGTTACAATCCAAGAAGCATCTGTCGTTCATAGCAGATTCATCCGAGAGTTGCAATCAGGTCAAAAAATGGTCATGGTTTTAACAACTTTAACCCCCAAAATACTGCAATCAGGTCAAAAAATGGTCATGGTTTTTAACAACTTTAACCCCCAAAATACTGCAATCAGGTCAAAAAATGGTCATGGTTTTAACAACTTTAACCCCAAAAATACTGCAATCAGGTCAAAAAATGGTCATGGTTTTAACAACTTTAACCCCAAAAATACTGCAATCAGGTCAAAAATTGGTCATGGTTTTAACAACTTTAACCCCCAAAATACTGCAATCAGGTCAAAAAAATGGTCATGGTTTTAACAACTTTAACCCCCAAAATACTGCAATCAGGTCAAAAAATGGTCATGGTTTTAACAACTTTAACCCCCAAAATATGTTAGAAAAAATTTAAGCAGACCATAATTCGAATGTGTAAATATATTCACACAATAACTTCAATTGTAGCTGTTTCTAGTCCACTGCAGAACAAAGTCTTCCGACATGTCTTTAGACATGTCTTTATTCGTGCTTGGGGGTTTGCCCAGATTTTTAGTACCTTGCTGGCCAGTTCGGATTGACGACGATGGGATACTTGTCTGATAGCTCACAGCAAGCAAACCTTATAGAGGTGGCCTTGACTAGTATAGAAAGGGGTATATATATATATATATATATATATATATATATATATATATATATATATATATATATATATATATATATATGTGTGTGTGTGTGTGTGTATGCATGTATATATATGTATATATATGCATGTATATATATATATATATATATATATATATGTATGTATGTATATATATATATATATATATATATATATATATATATATATATATATATATATATATGTATGTATATATATATATATATATATATATATATATATTATATATATATATATATATAAAATTTGTCTGATCATTTTTATGGGAAGAGGATATGATCTTTGACTGTGACTAAATCAGCAGTCTCTCTCTCTCTCTCTCTCTCTCTCTCTCTCTCTCTCTCTCTCTCTCTCTCTCTCTCTCTCCTTCTTTAGCAAGTAGTCTTCCAATCGGAAATAATTAATTTGCATCTTTACTGTGTTTGCAGGTCATCTCTTCCAACCAATGCTACTTAGAAGCGGGTTGATATTTTATATACTTTCAAGTTCCAAGCTTCAGAATTCTTCCTTCACTTTTATATTTCCTCTGGCACGTAGTCTTTTTTCTTCAATGAGACAGATCTTGTTATCTTTATGACGGTACCTATATTTCTTGCAATTTTCCCCTATGATTATTCATGAAGATTAGCCATTTTCCCGTTTATACAGTTTCCGGAGAAATGAAAGTGCTTATACTATGCTTATAAATAACCATTTATAAAGATGCGTTAGTAGCAAACTGTCCGTGTAATTTATAGTAATAGTAATCTAAAAAGGGTATAAAAGAAATAGTATATTTATTCGGTTTGTTCCTGTGGAGATATAGTATTCCTTTATACCTGGCGTATATTTCAGGCGTTATTGAAAAATCTTTGAAAATCTTTATTTTGGGACTTTATTCAATGCAAATTATTGTTATCATGATGCCATTAGCGACAAGTTCTTATTCGGTTTGTTTATTGCTTCTATGTTTGGGAAACTTTATCCTTGGCTACAATGTGATTAAATTTCTACTTAACTTGGGTATGTAAATTTTTTGCTGAATAGACAGTTTTAGGACCTAATGGCCAGACCCGAGACACTGAAAATATATGTGTAATTCCCGTAGACTTTCGTGATACAAATATTACTTTTGGAGGGTGTGTTCTCTTCAACTTGTTAGATCTTATTTTGATCCGACAAGTAACTATTTTTGACAGGTAAAGAAGATTCAATATTTAGGGTTGGGGGAGAATTTCTTCCTTGCGCTTAGTGCATAGGATGATCTTATTTCCATTTTATATCAACTGCAGTCATTCAAATGATATATAATAAAAGTCGCAAATGATATCGTGAAATGGGTCATATTGTTTTTCGTGATATCTTTCTTGATAAATGCAATTTGGTAAAAACACCCCCCCCCCCCTCACACACAACCCTCGACCGTTTCTACAGGTCCTTCTTATCTCTCCCTGGTATTCCTTCCTCACTTAACCACC
>NC_090729.1:122479936-122484936 GCF_036898095.1 Palaemon carinicauda
ACCCGTTTGTAATGTAGTAAAAACCTCTTTCAACAACAAATGTGAGAAAATTAATTTTATGAATAGCGGCAATAAACTTGAAATAATGATCCTATAATCCAAGTAAATTTTAACTCCTATGTTACTTTAATGATCGGAGATCCCCTTTGCGAACTGGAAATAGTAGCAACTTGACATTTCCTTCGCCCACTTCCGTTCCCTAACTTCCAGTTCCTTGAGCAGATCTTCGTGGAAGTTTTAAAGGTAGCTTTCTTGTGGACTAGATTTTCATTGTTCGAGAAATGTCAAACGATATCAGTCTCTCTCTCTCTCTCTCTCTCTCTCTCTCTCTCTCTCTCTCTCTCTCTCTCTCTCTCTCTCTCTTGCAAGGCTTGAGACCAGTAACTTTTTTATTTGTTTAAAGTTACTGTTGCGTAGAATGTCGATCGATAAGATATGATTTGATATTGTGGAAGTTTCAAAAAAAAAAAAATTCTAGAACCTGGGTGTTCCATGATTATTCTACCCTTACCAAGAGGGAACTTGCAACTGAACAATTATATTGCAGTAGTTAACCCCGTGGGTGAAGAATTGTTTGGTAATCTAAGTGTTGTCAGGTGTATGAGGACAGAGGAGAATCTGGAAAGAATAATCCAGGCTATTCGGTGTATGTTTAGGTAAAGGGAAAGTGAGCCGTAACCAGAGAGAAGGATCTAATGTAGTCCTGTCTGGCCAGTCAAAGGACCCCATAACTCTCTAGCGGTACTATCTCAAGGGGTGGCTGGTGCCCTGGCCAACTGGTTTACTACCTTAACGGTAATTAAGTTAACTTCGGGTCGAGTTACTCAAATTATATAAATAGCTACTGGTTTGTATTAGGTATAAATACGAATTATCTCCGATTTTGTCATTTTACTCAAAATGTCAATAATAATTTCATCTTTAAAATTAAATTGATTATCTAAACTCAAGGGAACACCAAAATGCTATGAAATCGATACCAATGACTTTATCAATTAAGTAAATATTAACATTAAATGTGCTCGTCACTTCATAAAGTCATTGACAAAATGATTATCTAAACCCAAGGAACAGCAAAATGCTATGAAATCGATATCAATGAATTTTTCAATTAAGTAAATATTAACATTAAATGTGCTTGTCACTTCATAAAGTCATTGACAAAATGATTATCTAAACTCAAGGGAACACCAAAATGCTATGAAATCGATACCAATGACTTTATCAATTAAGTAAATATTAACATTAAATGTGCTCGTCACTTCATAAAGTCATTGACAAAATGATTATCTAAACACAAGGAACAGCAAAATGCTATGAAATCGATATCAATGAATTTTTCAATTAAGTAAATATTAACATTAAATGTGCTCGTCACTTCATAAAGTCATTGACAAAATGATTATCTAAACTCAAGGGAACACCAAAATGCTATGAAATCGATACCAATGACTTTATCAATTAAGTAAATATTAACATTAAATGTGCTCGTCACTTCATAAAGTCATTGACAAAATGATTATCTAAACACAAGGAACAGCAAAATGCTATGAAATCGATATCAATGAATTTTTCAATTAAGTAAATATTAACATTAAATGTGCTCGTCACTTCATAAAGTCATTGACAAAATGATTATCTAAACTCAAGGGAACACCAAAATGCTATGAAATCGATACCAATGACTTTATCAATTAAGTAAATATTAACATTAAATGTGCTCGTCACTTCATAAAGTCATTGACAAAATGATTATCTAAACCCAAGGAACACCAAAATGCTATGAAATCGATATCAATGAATTTTTCAATTAAGTAAATATTAACATTAAATGTGCTCGTCACTTCATAAAGTCATTGACAAAATGATTATCTAAACACAAGGAACACCAAAATGCTATGAAATCGATATCAATGAATTTTTCAATTAAGTAAATATTAACATTAAATGTGCTCGTCACTTCATAAAGTCATTGACAAAATGATTATCTAAACTCAAGGGAGCACCAAAATGCTATGTAATCGATATCAGTAAATTTATCAATTAAGTAAATATTAATATCAAATGTGTTCTTCACTTCATAAAGTCATTGACAAAATAATGTTATTTTATGAAACTACAGTTACTTACGTGTGAAGCCAATCATCATTCATATTGACCTCCAGGGAAAAGGTCTCCAGAAGCTTTTAAAGTGAAAAGGTCACTCATTGGAGCGAGTATTGTGGGTTAGTAACGTTTGGTGCTGGTGTCAATTTGGCAATTGCTAAACTGCTGTTATTCATTTACTTGTTTGATAGATTGTCTTTGTTTTTCTTATATTTTTAGGAGGACAATATGTTACACAGATTTATTTGTTTGATATTTTATGACTTTTTTTTTTTTTACTGTTATTATAGTACTATGTTTCACGAAATTAAAAGGTGGTTGTGCTTCTTGAAACTGCACCAAAAATATTTGGAAAATAAAATTGTTTCATGATAAAATCAACGGTATTACGATATATAAAGGTTGCATCATTTTTAAAGGTAGTAGGTTGGCCAGGGCACCAGCCGCCCGTTGAGATACTAACGCAAGAGAGTTATTGGGTCCTATGACTGGTCAGATAGTAATACATTAGATCCATTTCTCTGGTTACGACTCATTTTGTCTCTGCCTACACGTGTGTTTATTACTTCTCTTTTAGTTTTTTATTTCCTTGTTTTAGTTCCTTCTTCACTGGGCTATTTTTCCCTGTTGGAGCTCTTGGGCTCATAGCAACCTGCTTTTCCAACTAGGGTTGAAGCTTAGCTTGTAACAATTAATAATTATGATACCAATAATAATATTAATAATAATAATAATGATGATAATAATAATAATGAATAATAAATAATAGTAATTAAAGAGTTACATATGTTTACACAAAAAAAGGCATTCTCATATAGTAAGAGCGTTATGGCCTGAAATTCAATGAATTGTCTTCATGATATGATGAACGGAAATTGAAGGTCATTGAATAAGTCTTCATTATATGATGAACGGAAGTTGATGGTCATTGAGGATTTTTTCATGATATGATGAATGGAAGTTGAAGGGTATTGAGTATGTCTTCATGATATGATGAACGGAAGTTGAAGGTAATTGACAATGTCTTCATGATATGATGAACGAAAGTTGAAGGTCATTGAGTAAGTCTTCATTATATGATGAACGGAAATTGAAGGTCATTGAATAAGTCTTCATTATATGATGAACGGAAGTTGATGGTCATTGAGGATTTTTTCATGATATGATGAATGGAAGTTGAAGGGTATTGAGTATGTCTTCATGATATGATGAACGGAAGTTGAAGGTAATTGACAATGTCTTCATGATATGATGAACGAAAGTTGAAGGTCATTGAGTAAGTCTTCATTATATGATGAACGGAAATTGAAGGTCATTGAGTAAGTCTTCATTATATGATGAACGGAAGTTGAAGGGCATTGAGGATATTTTCATGATATGATGAACGGACGTTGAAGGTCATTGACAACGTCTTCATGATGTATGATGAACGGAAGTTGAAGGTCATTGAGTATATATCTCCGGAGAAAATTCTCCCTGTAAAAGGTTAAAACCTGAAAGCCAGGAAGGAATTTAGAACATGGTTGAATGTGAAGCGAACGAAGTGCCGCTTCTGTCAAGAGATTGAGCGATGCGATTATCAGATGACAAAAGGAAAGAGAGAGAAAAATCGTCTTTCGAAACTTTCCAACAACTTTAGTTGGAGAAAGAAAAAGGTATTGCTGTTCATTCGCTATTTTTTTTTTTAGTGTGATAGAGATGTGTAGACTTCAACATTGAATGTTTCGCTTTAATGCTTATTCGAACTTTTATATGAATTGAAAAAGCGAGTAAAGCTTAATTAGTAATAGGAATGTTTTATATATATTCAGTTTCATCAAAATGCCTGAAGAGACACAATCTCTCTCTCTCTCTCTCTCTCTCTCTCTCTCTCTCTCTCTCTCTCTCTCTCTCTCTCTCTCTAAGTACTTAAGACATGGATAAAGGCTTATATATAATATATATATATATATGTATATACATATATATATATATATATATATATATATATATATATATATATATATATATATATATATACATATATATATATATGTATATATGTATATATATATATGAATTGTTTTAATACTAATATTTTACATTTTTAAAGTTTAAGCATTAATTCTTCATATAATGAATATTTTTACGTCTTATTTTCATGTTCATAAATTCACAATTTCATTTCTCATATAAGCTCTAGATGCCTGATAAACTAGCTTGAAATTATTTCAAAATAGCCTTGTTTTGGTCCTATTAAAGCCTTCATCGTAACAAAATTTAGTAGCTAATGGTAAACTAATGAAAATCTTTTACTGTATTGTGAATTGGGTGTCCAATTATAACAGCAGAGTAATTACAAGCCATTGCCTAGTCCTCCCTGGTTCCAACTATGCTGCTGATCATATATATATATATATATATATATATATATATATATATATATATAATATATATGTATATATATATATATAATATATATATATATATATATATATATATATATATATATATATATATATATTATCGGTCATAGGACATTACGTGACAAGCATGAAGATCTCTCTCTCTCTCTCTCTCTCTCTCTCTCTCTCTCTCTCTCTCTCTCTCTCTCTCTCTCTCTCTCTTCTAACACGTTGATTCTTTTCATCCCGATGTTTGTATTTGGATCTATTGCAGATTTACACCAGTTTTCTCAACTTTAATTCATGATATCTCAGAAACTACTTTACAGAACTACGTCAGACTTACGGCTACACTAGACCATGGCCCAAGGTACCTTCAGAATAAATTTGAAAGCAATTGATGCAACGGTTCTTGAGATCTCGAAAAGTAATCGTTTTGAAGGATTTTTTTTTTTTATTATTGCGTAGAGGGCGCTGGATGCACCAGCACATTTTTCTTGATTTTATATT
>NC_090729.1:122489936-122494936 GCF_036898095.1 Palaemon carinicauda
TGTTTTTATAATGATCGAGTTTTATTTAGGTTATGATTTTTGGACTAATTGAATTGGGACCCTTAGTTTCTCTCTCTCTCTCTCTCTCTCTCTCTCTCTCTCTCTCTCTCTCTCTCTCTCTCTCCTCTCTCTCTCTCTCTCTCTCTCTCTCTCTAAAACCACTATACATAAATTTTTAATTTTAACCGAGTTCATGTCCATCCAGAAAGGTTGCTGTTCCATTTATGTAATTCTTAACTGTTGAGAGAGAGAGAGAGAGAGAGAGAGAGAGAGAGAGAGAGAGAGAGAGAGAGAGAGAGAGAGAGATTTATTAACTAACATCAGTTGGAGCCTGTTTCCTTCATGCCCACTGCATTTTACATTTTGGGGAACAGCATGTTGTGTATATTTTTCGTCGTAACTTACAATTCCAAAATCTGACTCTGGTTATTCACTCAGACCTGGTATATAAGTTTCTTTTTTTTCAATTTTGGATCAGGATTATATTTATTTTTGAAATCGATATATATGATTTGTTGAATCGTTTTTTGTGCTCTTCACATATTTTATCACAAGTGGCTTATGGAAAATATCTTTTTTTCCATTTTGGATTAGGCTTTTTTTTTCTTTTCTTTTTTTTCTTTTTTTGCTCTTCACATATATTTTATCGTATTATATTTTCTAATTATTATATTTTTGCAAGATAATTACGAAGTAAATGCATATTTATAAGAAAATCGTGTACCAAGATATTCAAGAAAGGCATTGACGGTTAGAAATTAGGGAAAATATTAAGCAGTTAACTTTAGTTGTGAACTTTTGTACATCTCGAGATTTATACATTGACCTTGATTATTATTTTTATCTGATTTATGTGCTGTTGTGTGTGTATTACACACACACATAAATATATATATAAATAAATATATATACTGTATATATATATGTGTATATATATATACATATATGTATATATATATATATATATATATATATATATATATATATATAAATTTACATACATGTGCGTATACTGTATATGTATATATTGTTCTTAAAATTTCTGGTCATGAGTCTTTCCTGATATTATAATCCTTTTTGGGGGGTTTACTTCCCTATTCAAAATTAGGTGGATAACATACATGTCTAGTAATCTAGAGTAGAACAGAATCGTAGGGATTTCTGTTTGAGTAAAGCACTTAGATATTTTTTAATTCAAGTTGTTAAATGGTAACCTGTTTAGAAAATCATTATTTATTCCTAAGGTAAAATTCAAAATATCAAAATTATCTAGGTAAGAATTTTTGTATCAAATTGTATAAAGCGTTTTTGTATTTATTTATGTTAACATTTGTATAAGCATTATTTCCAAACTGAGGTGAACTCCAGTAATCAGAGAATGTGCTTCAATTCGAGAGAAAGTATTGTACCTAATAGAAGAAATTCTTTAGGTAGAGCTGCTTTAAAAACGAATGGCATTTGAATTTAACCCAGAAAGGGTTTGAGAAGTAGTGCCTATTGCCTTTCGGAAGTAGCATAATTATTCTGTCGATCTTTTTTGAAAAAAATAGGTGAAAAAAAGTAGGTAAACAGGTCCAGCTACACATTCGCTTTTGTAAAGAAAACGGGCTTTTGTAAAGAAAACGGGAGTGTAGGCGACTGGTGTAGGTTGATGGAGGCAGAAGAGGACAGAAAAATGTGTTAGTAATGACGGTTGCATAGCACCTGTCGGGCCCGTAAATGCTGGAGGCGGCCTTATTGATCGGGTGGGGGAAAGGCGGGCCCTTTAATTCTCCTCCTCTTACTCCTCCCCTTCCTCCTCCTCCTCCTCCTCCTCCTTCAGTTCTATCCCTTGCCCCCTTTCTCCGAAATTTTACCTCGGCCACCATTCTTCTCCTACCCCCGGCTCTCCCCCCACCCCCTTCCTGGTGCCTATCAAAATATCTCCTTCCTTCCAAATTTAACGTTTTGATTAACTTGATATACGATGTTAGTGGTAGGGAGGATAAATATGCCTAATTCTTTCTCCATGTCAGTTTTATAGGTGTCTAGAATAACCAATGATTTTTTTTTTTCTTTTACATTCTCCCTGCCCTTGAGTTGAATTATTATAATAGTACCCCTCTCATGATTTCCGGATCATTAGATTTAAGTTTAAGAATTTTTATCTGTCTTTGTCTCCAACTTTGGATAATCCTCAAGATGCAAAGGTGCATATCCCAGGTGATAATCTACCTCTTCTCTCTACCTACGAGGATGCTATCAACCGCTTTCCCAGGTTGAGGTCACCCGTACGGATGATCAATTTTGACTGCATCATTACCGGAGGGTTTTCATTACCTTGAAAGCATTTGCTAATTAGCCAGAGTAGCGGCCTATTTAAATGAGCAATGCCCTTCGGTTTTCTATTTTTGTGATCCACATTTCCGTTTGATGTTGGTTCATGATTCTAGCATCATACGCGCTCACAGTTTTCATTTGTTTAATAATTTTTATTTTTTTATTATTGCGTACATTTCTTTTTCTATTTTGAAAATGATTTACTAAGTTTAAATTGATTCCTGAATCATAAAACTCCATGATGCCATTGTGTAGATTTGATCAAAGATTTCACTATTAGTATCTTGCTCATTTTTAGAGTTGTGGCTTGGTTGGTAACGTCTTTGCCTGGTGTTTGCCAGTCGGGAGTTCGAGTCCCGCTTAGACTCGTTAGTGACACTAGTGTCTGCAACCTTACCATCCTTGTGAGCTAAGGTTGGGGGGTTTTGGGGAAGCCTAGAGGTCTATCTGCTGAGTCATCAGCAGTCATTGCCTGACTCTCCCTGGTCCTAGCTTGGTTGGAGAGGGGGCTTGGGCGCTGATCATATAATATATGGTCAGTCTCTAGGGCATTGTCCTGCTTGCTTGGACAATGTCACTGTTACTTGCCTCTGCCATTCATGAGCGGCCTGTAAACATTTAAGCTCGTAAATAACGACATAAGTCTCTCAACCGTACTAAAAGCTTCATCAATATGTTTGACAGTTTAGCATTCTTCATATTTTAACAGACGTTAGAAAGCCTCCCCCTTTTTATGGTGTATATTTCTTCCCTGTCACTTGTTGACTTGCCTTTTTTTTTCACCCTGACATCCAGTGGCAGCCATTTCTGCAGCGAATCTATTGACAAAGCTGTCTGCATGGCTTTCATTGGTAACACTCTCCTTCCTGACGGTTTCCCGGTTCACTTTCGGCTTGGCATTTATTGGCAATACTTCTTCCTTCCCCCCCCCCCCCCTTCCCTACATTTGGCTGTGCTCCTCAGTAAGTGCTCTTATTGAAAGCACTTGCCCCTCTGCTGTCACTGGATGCGCCTGGCACTTTATAGAAGTGGGGCAGACAATTTAGATAATGATGGTTTTGAGTTACCATTACGAAGCCCAGTGTATCTTTAAATCTGCACTCTTCAGTGTAGACTTAACAGTTCCTCCTTTACTTAAACCAGATGGCTTTGTTGCTCACTGTCTAAAGGAAAGGGCAACTTTTGTCTGGTGTGTTTGACAGTAAGTAGAGTAATGAGAAAAAGTCTTAACTTTATCGTTTCCGTTTTCCTGGGGCTAAAGTAACTAGTTTAGCTTTTCAGTCCCGTGAAATTTAAACACTTGATGTTTCTTGTTGCTCATGAAGGTGTAGACACAAATGGTATTTTTACCTTCTCCAGAAAGTTATGTTTTAATAGGCGTGTATATGTTTGTTTGTTTGTTAGTGATTCGAATAACTTGAAAATTATGGTACCGAATCTCATCAAATTTGGTGGGATGATTGCCCATGATCCAAGGACAATTTGATTAGAATTTAGCAGTGATTGGGTCAAAGGAGGCCAAGGTCAAGGTAACGAAAATGTCAAAAACGTCTTTTTGCTATATCGTGGTCTATGTTTATCTAATATGCATAAAACTAGTGCCAAAATGTGCATTCTTCAATTACCTACCTTGTGATTTGAGAGTGATTGGGTCAAAGGTCAAGGTACAAATATCTTTTTGCAGTACTGTGGTCAATTTTTATCCGATTTGCATGAATCTATTGCCAAAATATGCATCATATAATTACCTTTTTTTGTGATATACAACGTGATCAAGGTCACGAAAAGGTCAGAAATGTCTTTTTGCTATATCGTTGTAAATTATTTTTCGATTTATGTGAATAGTGCCAAAATGTGCATAATTCAATTGCCTATCTTATCATATACATTACCTTTGTTAACGGTTGGGGTTCAGTGGTCAGCGGTATCAATGATCTTGTAAAAGTGCAGGTTTTGTCACTACACAGCCAATGTTATGCGATTTGTTTACATAACAATTTGATTAAATTATGGGAATGATTAAGTCAAAGGTCAAGGTCACGAAGAGGTCAAAAAGTCTTTGAAATATCGTGGTCAGTTATAAACCCCAGTGATTCTGAGACCGCAGTGATTCTGATAATTATAAACGATTGCGATAATTAATGATTCCGAGAATCAATAATTCCGATAATAAATGATTCCGAAAATCAATGATTCCGATAAGGAATTATTCTGATAATCAATGATTCCGAGATCCAAGGATTCAGAAACCCCAAAACTTGTTTTGGAATAGAATTAAGGACGGACGAGACGACTCCCAAAATTGGGTGCGGCCGTTAGTCTGATTAAGTATTGATTATAAGGTTAAAAATTAAGCGATTTCATCTTTTTTTCAATGATTATATGTATTTAGAAGGGTTCTTTTAGGTATAATAAGTTAAGATTTTATTACTAAGATTTTAGATGATTTTATTAAGTTTCTTTTAGGTTTAATATATTTAGATTTAATTACTAAGATTTTAAATGATTTTAGTAAGTTTCTTTTAGGTTTAATGTGTTTAGACTAAATTACTAAGATTTTAGATGATTTTAGTAAGTTTCTTTTAGGTTTAATGTGTTTAGATATTATTACTAAGATTTTAAATGATCTTAGTAAGTTTCTTTTAAGTTTAATGTATTTAGATTTTATTACTAAGATTTTA
>NC_090729.1:122499936-122507436 GCF_036898095.1 Palaemon carinicauda
TCTTTAGCTATGACAAGCAGTTCTTCTAGGTGAAGACACTCCAAAATCAAACCATTGTTTTCTAGTCTTAGGTAGTGCCTCTGTACCATGGCCTTCCACTGTCTTGGATTAGTTCTCGTAATTGAGGGTATACTTGGGCATGCTGTACTATCTTAATTTTACCCCCTGTTGTTTGTTTTGAAGTTATTATAGTTTATATATAAAAGATCTATCTTAATTCTGTTACTGTTCTTTAAATATTTTATTTTGATAATATATTCTCTTGTAGTTTATCTGTTTCCTTATTTCCTTTCCTCACTGGCTATTTTTCCCTGTTGGAGCCCTTGAGCTTATAGTATCTTGCTTTTCCCAACTAGGGTTGTAGCTTGGTTTTTAATAATAATAATAATAATATTAATAATAATGATGATGATGATGATGATAATGATAATGATAATAATGATAATGATAATGTCTCCTCCAGCGAAGCATTAGTAAGAGGCACCTGGAGCAGTCCACGACAGGGGACAAGTGCTGGAAAGCAATCATTGCATTCCAGGCAGAAATCATTCAGATGAAAAATTCCCTTGTCTCGGTTTGCAGTATTTCTTACACCGACCGCTGCTCGAGATGTGTGTGTGTGTGAGGGAGTTCCCTTGCATTGTATTCGCTAATGGAATCTCCGTCTTAGTTGTTTATGTGTCTTGAGTGTGTCAGGAAATTGGTTCTTGACTGGTTGATTGAAGTATTGACTGATTCGTTCATTCATTTTGTTTTTTCAGATATTTTGTTTACTTTTTATTGCAATTTTTTCTTATTGATCCGTCGCAAAGAACACTGTTAAAAAAAAAACTTAATTTTACTCGGAAATTCTCTTTCCAGATATTTTTGTTTTTGTTTACTTTCCATTGTAATTTTTTTTTCTTATTAATAATCCGTCGCAAAGAACATTTGAAAAATACTTAATTTTAATCGGAAATTCTCCTTAAAAAATATACTGTTCTGAGCCCATATTTCAGTAAATACAGGCGACCGTAATTTTTACCGTACTTTGTTATTATCGTTTACGGGTTGATGACCGTAATATTCTTACGCCAATATATCCATTTTTAAAATAGTAAAATACCTGGCAACATGTATTCCACGGTTTTTACCGTTTTTTACGGCAAAAACTTTTAACAGTGAATTTTGATGATTTACCCTTGAGATCTGATGTTTCTCAGCTTTAAAAGTGTCTGACTCGGTTCCAGTTTCTTCAGAATAGATACTCACCAGAACGTCAGCCGGGCAAGCCCAACTCCCCACTGTGGTTCACAAGAACAGCAGTAGCCTCCCCAGGAAACAGCTTAACCTCACGGTCCCGAGATGGGATCGGTCTGCTGCCATGCGAATGCTAGGCAAACACGTTACCACAGTATTAGCCAGGTGGTTTAGGGTATGAATTCGTCGTTTTCATCACTCAAAGTTATCGTTTATCTTATGAAATAAACTCCCATTTCATAAAATTTGGAAAAGATATCATGTAATAATTTTGAGTAGAAAGTAGAGTATTTGAATGTGAAAATTATTATCATAAACGTATTTGGGTATAGGATCGCCCATGTAAATTTGAGCTTCTCTTTTATATACCCAAAATTATGAAATTAACTTTTGAAGTAAACAAGAGTGTATTTTATATATTTTTATCGTGCAACCATGTTACCCAGTAAGTGAAAAAGTTAGGTAAATAAAAATTATATTTTTTAAGAGAGAGTGAAATGATATTAAGTCACATGAATATAGAAGTCTTGTTGGAAGACCTAGGCGTACATGAATGAGGACTATGAAGCGTGAAGCAGGAGATGATGAATGGAGAAGTATTGAATTAAAAGCTCAAGATAGAGACGACTGGCGATATCTAACCGATGCCGTTTGCGTCAAATAGGCCTAGGAGGAGATGATGATGATATAGAAGTCGTTTTTTTAAATCTACAAGAATAATCCTATTTTCAGTAATTCAAATTATTGAATATTATTATATAGTTTTCTCTTATTTTTTAGAGGAATCACATAATTGTATCATTCCATTGTGTTCTTGTATGTTTCCCAGTTATCTCATCTAAGTAATTATAGTCCATTTCTTTTAGCGATGCATATTTGCACCGACTCGCAGCGGTGCACTTTTAGCTCGGAAAAGTTTCCGGATCGCTGGATTGGTTGGACAAGATAATTCTAACCAATCAGCGATCAGGAAACTTTTCCGAGCTATAAGGGGACCGCCGCGAGTCGGTGCAAATATGCATCGCTAAAAGAAATGGACTATACGTAAGCCTTCTTTTTTTACGAATATATTACATATTGGGGAAGTTTTTCTTGTTATATTTCCTTGGATACCAAACATTCCTGCTGCCATCTCCTTCCTAAATTTTATTTCTCTGTAGCGATGTAGTTTGTGTAATGCATCACATCCGTCTTTATTTTGAGATAATTACCTCGCCAACGAAGTTGGAAGGTTATGTTTTAGCCCCTTTTTGTTTGTGTGTGTTTGTTTGTGAAGTTTCCTGGCCACAATTTTAATCTTAGACTAATGAAACTTGCAGGGATTAACTTATGTAAAACGCGGTAAATTATAAAATTTTGGAAGGTTAAGGTCAAGGTCACGTCAAGCAAAATGACCAATTCACGTATTCAACCACAAGTTTGGACATCGTTGTCACAGATTCTTCAGACTTGGTACATATTTGAGTCAATGGAAATCCACGCCAATTAATACATGTTAAGGTCAAAGGTCAAGGTCTATGTCGAGCAAAGTGGGTCGAGAAATAAGCTGCCGCGGCGGGGTCTGCGCTCTACTGACTGTCCCTCTATAGTCCATTTCTTTTAGCGATGCATATTTGCACCGACTCGCGGCGGTGCCCTTTTAGCTCGGAAAAGTTTCCTGATCGCTGATTGGTTAGAATTATCTTGTCCAACCAATCAGCGATCCGGAAACTTTTCCGAGCTAAAAGGGCATCGCTGATTGGTTAGAATTATCTTGTCCAACCAATCTGCGATCCGGTAACTTTTCCGAGCTAAAAGGGCATCGCTGATTGGTTAGAATTATCTTGTCCAACCAATCAGCGATCCGGAAACTTTTCGAGCTAAAAGGGCATCGCTGATTGGTTAGAATTATCTTGTCCAACCAATCAGCGATCCGGAAACTTTTCCGAGCTAAAAGGGCACCGCTGATTGGTTAGAATTATCTTGTCCAACCAATCTGCGATCCGGTAACTTTTCCGAGCTAAAAGGGCACCGCTGATTGGTTAGAATTATCTTGTCCAACCAATCTGCGATCCGGTAACTTTTCCGAGCTAAAAGGGCACCGCTGATTGGTTAGAATTATCTTGTCCAACCAATCTGCGATCCGGTAACTTTTCCGAGCTAAAAGGGCATCGCTGATTGGTTAGAATTATCTTGTCCAACCAATCAGCGATCCGGAAACTTTCCGAGCTAAAAGGGCACCGCTGATTGGTTAGAATTATCTTGTCCAACCAATCTGCGATCCCGGTAACTTTCCGAGCTAAAAGGGCACCGCTGATTGGTTAGAATTATCTTGTCCAACCAATCTGCGATCGGTAACTTTTCCGAGCTAAAAGGGCACCGCTGATTGGTTAGAATTATCTTGTCCAACCAATCAGCGATCCGGAAACTTTTCCGAGCCAAAAAGGGCACCGCCGCGAGTCGGTGCAAATATGCATTGCTAAAAGAAATGGACTATAGTTAGACATTTTAATACCTCCATTCTGTGCCCGTTAACATCTACTATAAAATTAAGAAATTTTCCTACTTCGCTGTTTTCCGATTTTCGTATTCTGTTTGTTTGAAAAGGAGTGTTGTTAGCTTTCGCCACCTCCACCTCATTTTTTTTTTTTCTGCCGAAGACGTAGTTTGACATGAGGTAGAGGACTGCTGGTTATTTTGACTAATGTTTGTCTCTTTATATTCTACAATTCTAATGTATTTTTTTACATAATTTTTACATCCCTTTGTGTCCTCTATTTAATCTACATTTCTAAGGTATTTTTAAACATAATTTGTCATCCCTTTATGTCTATTTAATCTACACTTCTAGTGTATTTTTAACGTTATTTATACGTCCATTTTTGCCTCTATCTAATCTATACTTTTAAAGTATTTTTACATAATTTTTACATCCCTTTTTTTCTATATTTAATCTACACTTCTAATGTATTCTTTTTTTAACATAATTTGTACATCCCTTTGTGTCTGTATTTAGTCTATACTTCTAATAAAAAAATTTGCACATCCTATAATTATCATGCAACATATTACAGCGAAACAGTTTATAAAAGTACCCATTATTAAATTCTCTATCCAAAATCCCTCAGCACCAAGTGTTTCACCTACATTCCCATACGTCATTATTTATCCGAGACGCCAAGACGTGTCTTTAATCATCTTCAAATTCCCCACAACGTCAATATGGTAAAGATTTACTTGAAATTCCCTCACAATTCCCCTCTCCATTCAAGATTCTTTTTCAATTAGGAGCTGTGTGTTCCTTCTGATTTATTGCCTTCCATAATCTGCGTGTCATTTCCTTATACATTATTGCCGACCTTATATGGTTGCATTTAATTTCCTGTGTTAATGAAGTTTTATTCGTTTGTGCGAGGTCTAGGAAGTGGGAAATATACATTATATGGTAATGTAAGTCAATGAGTCTCTCTCTCTCTCTCTCTCTCTCTCTCTCTCTCCTCTCTCTCTCTCTCTCTCTATATATATATATATATATATATATATATATATATATATATATATATATATATAATCTTTAAGGGGTTGATGTTACTACCCATGCCGTAATTTGTTGGCCACACCAGACTCTGGTACCATGTATATATATATATATATATATATATATATATATATATATATATATATATATGTATATATATATATATATATATATATATATACACACATGGTACCATAGTCTGGTGTGGCCAACAAATTACGGCATGGGTAGTAACATCAACCCCTTAAAGATTATATATATATATATATATATATATATATATATATATATATATATATATATATATATATATACTTACATACATATATATATATATATATATATATATATATATATATATATATATATATATATTATTCCCCTCCCTGTAAAAGTGTGACGTGGCGCCAACATTGGCTGCTTAGACCTTATACAGTGGCCGTTGGGTTTGCCTATGAATATACCGTAATATATATATATATATATATATATATATATATATATATATATATATATATATATATTATATATATATGTATATATATAGATATAATATAGATGTATATATAAGAGTATATATGTGTATATATATATATATATATATATATATATATATATATATATATATATATATATATACACATACATATTGATTCTAAACATTTAGCAACATACAAATGAATGAGTTCCATAATGTTTTAATGTCAGAATATTGTTAAATGTTACACTATCTCCAGATTTGCTGGCTATTCTTATCACCTTGAAGGTTAGGCTTCGTTTTCAATCCATTTTCATATCTTAAGATCAGTAGGGAAGCCAACCCTGTAGAAAATTTCATGAAAGGAAATAGAGCGAGTGATATTTCAAAAGCAATTCTATATCCATATCCTGAAGCAGACGATGACTCAATGAATTCAAAAGATAAAGAATAGTAGAATCGTGTAATTGATGGAAATCATAAGTTGTATGTTGATTGAGAATGGGGTTTCTCTTTTGGCTCAGCGTTATAGATGACATATAACAGTTTATATGAAAAAAGAGTTCTTAGGGGTCGGTAGAATACGTTGGGAGTGTCTTTTCAAAAGGAGATGAAAATTAAATTCTGGTGTAACTTAGTATTAAATCATATTGTATGGGTTTTGGTGCAAAGTACGATAGGAATCTATAGAGCAAAATGGTTCAGGCTGTTATTGTTATTGTTGCACTACGATATGCATTGGAGAAAAAAAAAAAAATCTGCAATCGTTAGGGAAAATTTACACTGGATGTATTTTTTTTACGGTAAAGTTCAAAATTTGAAAATATTTGTCTTTTTAAGAGAATTTATCATTGTCAAGCATCTCTCCACAGGAGTCAATAATTTTATTTACTGTGGACTAGTTGAAAATACACGAGTTCGACCACCCCATCAACTTAAATCTTAACTAATGTTTAATGAAAATATGTTGTCAGTTCCAATGGTTACATCATTTTGAAATGAAAAACTGCCTAAACTTCCAAACATTTCTTAAGGCTTATGCAACATTCCATGCAGTTGTCATATGCTGTCTTGGCAGTGGCTGGCGTCTGTGACCCTAAAAGATGTAACGCCATGTAACTTTCAATCAGTCAATCTGAACAAGGACGAATGCCATTTATAAACAATCTGGCTAAGGTACCTTTCTAGTCCAAAATTCTGGATTTGTTAAACATGGCAGGAAGAAGCAGTTGCATGCATAAGAAGAATTTCCCCGTTTAATTGTTAAAAGGCTGCTCTTGAAAGCAGAAGCAAGGAATAGTGACATTGCCCTATCAAGCAGACAATGACCTAGAGACTGACTGTATATACACATGATCAGCGCCCAAGTCTCCTCTCCACCTAAGCTAGGAACAAGGAGGGCCAGGCAATGGCTGCTGATGACTCAAACGATAGATCTATAGGCTCCTCCAAACCACCCATCCTTAGCGCACAAGGAAGGTGAGGTTGCAGCGACATAACGAGTTGGGAGCGGGACTCGAACTCCAGTCTGGCGTTCACCAGTCACAGACACTACCACATCGGCCACCTTAACCCTAATGCATAAGAAACTTCCCTGTCGATGGGTAGTGCGGTTCGTGTTCCTTAGGCCGTAGATTGTCGACATTACTGAATGGATTGTCGACTTTACAAAGTACAACTAGGGGTCTAGTGGCCGATGTTGTAACGTCCTTGACTGTTGAACGCAAGACTGGGGATCGAGTCCGGCTCAAACTTGATAGTTCCTTTAGTGTCTGCATTCTCAGCATTCTCGTGAGCTAAGGATGGGGGCGTTTTGGGGGAGCCTATAGGTATACCTGCCTAGTCATCAGCAGCCATTGACTGGCCCTCTCTGGTCCTAGCTTTGGTGGAGAGGTGTCTTGGGCGCTGATCATATGCATATATATGGTCAGTCTCTAGGGAATTGTCCTGCTTGCTAGGGCAATGTCACTGTTCTTTGCCTCTACCATTCATGAGTGACCTTTAAACTTTGTTTGAAATAAGGTCAAAACACAGGAAATTGAATCTATTCAAAGGAAAAAAAACTTAGAATTCATTGATTTAAGGGTTTCTGGAAGTTCAAGTTTCTTTTTAGGTTATTTTATGTTACTGCTTGCTTGGAAATTATTTTGGTACTATTCAAATGAAACAAGGCTACCATAATACTTTTAGTTCATTGTTTTTGAATGATTTTTCAGCTAATTAAAAATTCTACAGGAAAGAAAAAGGACATTTTTTTTTTATAGAA
>NC_090729.1:122512436-122529936 GCF_036898095.1 Palaemon carinicauda
TATTTTATTGTGAAAGAACTTTTAATTTTTTTGAGATTTTGAAATTGTATTTGTATATTATTAAGTTCCGATGTATTGTTATGAAGTTGCTTGTTATTATTATTATTATTATTATTATTATTATTATTATTATTATTATTAGCCAAGCTACAATCCTAGTTGGGAAAGCAAGATGCTATAAGCCCAAGGGCTCCAATAGGGAAAAATAGCTCAGTAAGGAAAGGAATTTATGGTTTAGATCTACAACAATTTACAGAATCACAGTAACGATTTCAGAACCTTCTCCATCTGATATTAGTTTTTATAATTTCAGCCTTGAACATTTGAGATGAAAAGATCCTAACAATAAAATAAAACATGTAACTTCCGAGTAATAGAAACTTATTGAAGCCGTAAAAGAATGTATTAGGCTCGCTACACACAAGCGGATTGATACCGCGCGGAAAAAAACCCACGCGGATTAGATATCAATGAAGATCAATGAGGTGGCCGTTCACACACGCTGTTAGCTCGGAAAAACCCGCGCGGTTTGTGTGTAGCGGATTAAGCTGGGTTTACACGGTCGAACGGTTTGTCGAACCAGGTTGTCGAACCTGCTTGTCAAACGGTTCGAAGAGGTGGAGTCAGACACAAATGCATAAGGTTTGTGGGCAATGAAGCCCCGCCCACAAAAGTCATGCGAGAGCAGACTTTTTTCGAACCGCTCGACGAACGTGTTTGACAACCAAATACCCAGTTCACACGTTCAAACACTTGCCTGTCGACGATCAAACATCACTTCAAACACGTTTGACCGTGTAAATCCTTCTTTAGGCTCGTTTCATACAAGCGGAGGTTTTCTGTACGGAAATGTCTTACCGTAGCGGTCTCGTGATTTCTAACCTGCATGGACAAAACCGCGCGGTATCATTGATTTTGGCACACGTGTTAGTGCGTATTGTTATTCAAAGATCAGACACAGTAAATCGACTTAAACTTTAAAACCCGAAGGTCACGGCGACCTTTTAAAACAGCCTCACGACTTCTATCTTTGAAAATCGATTTTGGTTTCAGATCCTTGTGATACACCTTCTCCGACCCGGAATAGCGCCTAAGCTGAGTTGATTGTCCTGGATTTATTGTCACTTTTGATGATAGTGTGAAAGGGGATTTGTTAATGAATGTTATGGAATTCTTGCAAATCATTCAGATTTCATGAATAGCTTTAAGAACAATTATTATAAAGTAGAGATGATGAATGGAGAAGTATTGATTTAATAGCTCAAGGTAGAGACGACTGGCGTCAATAGGCGTAGAAGGAAATGATGATGATGTTTAAACACTCATTTTATTCAAGTCTTTATTTTCTTACACAGGAAGTAAGAGCATATAAACTCTTATTGATCGCTTCAGTAACCCTAATATTAAATACGTTTACGTTGTGATAAGGTTCTGCTTAAGGAAACGAAAATCATTATTAAAGACATATTTTAATGTAGTTTGGATTAATAGTAAACTAAATTCCAATCCCGTCAAACAAACTCAGAGCTGGATCACTTGTTTTGAAATGTTATGGGACTTCTAGATCACTCAGCTTTCCATCAATAATTTCCTTTTGTTTTTTTATTGTCGTAAAGCACTGTTCAGAATGTCTAGTAATGCAAGCGCTATTGAATAATCTCTCGTTAGGTTGTGGTGGCCTATGTGGTAACATTCCTGACTGGGGTTCGATTTCCGTTCAAACTCGTTAGTTCTTTTGGTCACTGCAACTTTACCATCCTTGTGAGCTAAGAGAACGGGGATTTAGGGGAGCCTATAGGTCTATCTGCTGAGTTATCAGCAGCCATTGCCTCACCCGCCTGGTCCTAGCTTGGATAGTGGAGGCTTGGACGCCTATCATATATATATATATATATATATATGGTCATGATCAGTTTCTATGGTAATGTCCTGCTTGTTAGGGCCATGTCACTGTCCCTTGCTCCGCCATTCATGAGCGGCCTTAAAACCTTTAAAACCCATAAACTGAATGTTTGGTGGCTAAGGACCGTTGGATGTCTTTTGGTAAGGACTGGTTTATTTAGTAACTAAGTACTGAAGTTTTGTGTTTATAAAGGCCAATGTCATACGGGCTAGAATGCCGCCCAAATTCTTTTGAGATATTATAAAAACCTCGTAGCCTTTGATGGTGTTGAAATCAGTTTTGATCATAATCGTCCAGGGCACCAGCCACCTATTGAGATACTATCGCGAGAGAGTTATTGGTTCCTTTGACTGGCCAAACCGTACTTCATTTGATAATCCTCTCTAGTTAGGGCTCATTTTCCTTTGCCTACACATACACCCAATGGTCTGGCATATTTCCACATTCTCCTCTGTCCTCATACACCTGACAGCACTGAGATTACCAAGCAATTCTTCTTCGCTTATGGGGATACCTACTGCAATGTAATTTTCAGTGGCTACTTTCCTCTTGGTAAGGGTAAAAGACTCTTTAGCTATGGTAGGCAGCTCTTCTAGGAGAAGGACACTCCGAAATCAAATTATTGTTCTCTAGTCTCGGGTTGTGGCATAGCCTTTGTACCGTGGTCTTCCTATGTCTGGGGGGGGGGAGTTCTTTTCTTTGAGGGTACACTCGGGCACACTATTCTATCTTATTTCTTTTCCTCTTGTATTGAAAAGTTTTTATATTTTATACATGAAATATTCATTTTAATGTTTTTATGCTCATCAAATATTTTATTTTAATTGCTCACTACTTCTATTGTAGTTTATTTCCTTATTTCCTATCATCTCCTTCTATTTTTCCCTGTTAGAGCCCTTGGATTATAGTATATTCCTTTTCTGACTAGAGTTGTAGATCTAATAATAATAATAATAATAATAATTT
Source organism: Palaemon carinicauda (assembly GCF_036898095.1). Taxonomy (NCBI): domain Eukaryota; kingdom Metazoa; phylum Arthropoda; class Malacostraca; order Decapoda; family Palaemonidae; genus Palaemon; species Palaemon carinicauda. Next base: position 122,515,306 of record NC_090729.1, read on the forward strand.
ATTGCTGAGTTTAGGATTCCATTTCAATCTCACTTGGCATTAGATGAAATAGAAATAATGTAGAATCTCCTCTAGTGATTACTGTAATGCTTAGGGCCCCAAATACCTTCATGATGTTCAGGCTTTGGTGAAAATGCTTTTGAAATATCACTAGACATTAACTAAAGTAATAGAATAAAGTACAATATGGTTTTGCGATTGCCTGAATATCACGTGAATAGAATGTCGAAATGTCTTCAGCCATTAAAGGCTTAAAGGTTTATTGCCGTATCAAGCTGGACAATGCCCTAGAGACTAACCATATATACATATCAGCGCCCAAGTCCCCTCTCCATCCAAGCTAGGACCAAGGAGGGCCAGGTAAGGACTGGTGATGAATCAGCAGATAGACCTATAGGGTCCCCATCCTTAACTCACAAGGGTGGTGAGGTTGCATCGACCAAAGAAACTATCGAGTTTGAGCCGGACTCGAAACCCCAGTCGGGCGTTCACCAGTCAGGAACGTTACCACATCGGCAACCATATTAACAAAAATGTCCCAAATACTCTTAACTTTATCGTATATCTTCTCTGAATAAAATATCCCATGATGTAAAAGATGTTTGTTGTTATGAATCAGGTTTTCAATTTCAGAGGGAAAGACATAAAAAAGGTCAGTTTTCAGGCTTCAAATTTCCTTTCCATTACTTTCCAAGGTCGCCCCTTCAAACAACAACAGCCACAGCAACATTAATAATAATAATAATAATAATAATAATAATAATAGTAATAATAATGATAGTTCTTCAAAAGACTGACAGTGTCGAGAATAATTGATTGTGCTTTAAAAATGAACAGTAATGGTTATGATTATATTATAGAGAAAATATGTCAATGGTGTTCGAACACCTGAAGAACAGTACAGGTGTTCTTAAGTGTTCATTATATATTTTTTCCACTGATATAGATATTATTACGGTGGATTTTAATATACTGTACATTAGTAATTATATTTATTGTTATTATTAATTTATTTTGGGCAACAAATAATAACTTGATTGGTTTAATAATATATTCTGGAAAAATTAATGCAAGATTACTACATCTTTTCACTAACAGTGATGGTGATGATAATATTGATCAGCGGAAAACGTGTAAATTACACGAAATGATATTTTCACCACTAAATATCTTGTTCCTAACCTATACATGTTTGAATAAAATGTCCCGAGATTGATTTTATAATCTAGGTTATGGAAATTGATAGAACTCAATTTTTTATCTAATATTTAAAAAAATAGTCAGTTGCTAAATACACAATTGGGAAAACTATATAAGATGTGCGTTGGTTAAGTAATCAAAGTCAAATGTGAATTTGTAAGAGTATACCATGAAATTATTTCCGTTTTCTTTAAAGCGTGAATTTGTAAGAGTATACCATGAAATGATTTCCGTTTTCTTTAAAGCGTGACAAAATAAATATCACGCTATGGTATTAATATATAGATAATTAAAATGTCTTTTTGAGGAATTATAATGAAGTTTTGTGGAAGTATTTATAGGTCTTACACTCGTACGCCTTTAGGTTTTACCAAGTTTTATCAAATAACGGTCTTTTAAATTTTCAAATCAACCAGATAATCGACTGACCTTTAGGCAGACATGCAAACCTTAAAAGTACTTCTTTTAGCGAAGGTGGTGTCTCAAAACTTTTTATTTTTCTTTAAAGCAAAGCTAGAATCGCAGAGAGAGAGAGAGAGAGAGAGAGAGAGAGAGAGAGAAGAGAGAGAGAGAGAGGAGAGAGAGAGAGACTCTTCTCCAAAAATTCTTCTCCCTGTTTCCGTCTTCATGAATTTGACATGGGTCCTTTTGGAAGTGTCACTTACTTCTTAGGGACGTATTAGACCCAGAAGTTAGTGTTTCCAGGTAAGAAAAAATCTTTAGACAAAGAATAGGAAGAAATAGGATGACTTTAGTTGGTGGGTTTCAGACCGAGAAATTTTTTCTAGATTTTTTTGGTATTTGGACAAATGATAACTATATCAATCCGTTGGATTAGTTCCTATCACATGAATAACTTATATTATTATTATTATTATTATTATTATTATTATTACTTGCATTGTAGCACTATCTGGCTAGCCGAAGGACCCAATAATTCTTTAGTGGTAGTATCTCAACGGGTGACTGGTGTCCTGACCAACCTACTACATCTCTCTCTCTCTCCTCTCTCTCTCTCTCTCTCTCTCTCTCCCCTCTCTCTCTCTCTCTCTCTCTCTCTCAACAATTTACGCAATCTGCGATTTGACTTGATTTAATGCATTAATAATATTTCTGTTTATTTGTTTATTTTATGCGAAGTAGAAATGCCTTTTCTAATCTGTAATTATCCCAAAACATTTTTATATTTGAAAGGTATATTTTGATCTTGAGAATAGTTTCGATAATTACAAAGAGATACGATCAATGGTGTTTGCTCTGTAATATGATTATGGTATCTATAGAACACATGATAACAGAATAGTGTCTTTTGAATAGAACACTGATAACAGAATAGTGTCTGAATAGAACACATGAAAACAGAATAGTGTCTCTGAATAGAACACATAACAGAATAGTGTCTGAATAGAACACATGATAACAGAATAGTGTCTCTGAATAGAACACATAACAGAATAGTGTCTGAATAGAACACATGATGACAGAATAGTGTCTCTGAATAGAACACATGATAACAGAATTGTGTCTTCGAATAGAACACATGATAACAGAATATTGTCTTTGAATTAGCGAAAGAATATAGCACACTATTTACAAACGAATTTCTCTCTATATTAGCAACAACACAATTGACTACGGAAATGTTTGTGGTTTTTAAAATGATAAAGAATTAGATGATATAATGTGTGAAAAGGCTATAATAAACAAATTAATGTAATTAGAATGGATTAAGTAAATATAATTGGAAGCGATAAACTATTTATTAATCCTGGGAATGATATTGGAAGCCCCAGTGATTTTTGAATGATTATGAAAAGGGTAAATAATAATTGGTCAAGTAGATTTAACACTCCGCTCTCCATCCCCCATCTCTGGAAAATGATGATTTAAACTCGTGGTACGGGCAAGAGGACTATAATCTTTTAATTTCGTTCTATTTCAAGTGTGATAATTTCATGGAGAAAATTTGCGCATTTCTAAACAATTCACTTACCAAATGCGTAATTTTTTTTATTTTATATCGATTCACATGCAAGACTGAACATACTGTATACATCAACAACAATAAATGCAGCAGGTTCTAGTCCACTGCTGGACAAAGGCCTCAGAAGAATCAATTCATGTCTTTGTATTGACCAATTTTCAACACCACGCTGCCATTGCGGATTGGTGATGGGGGATTTCTGTCTGATCGCTCACAGCAAACCAACCTAGTATGGGTGGCCTTCACTAAAACAGCTTTGCTGATTATGGAAGTACTCAAATCCTTTCAACAATATATATATATATATATATATATATATATATATATATATATATATAAATATATATACACATATACATACATGTATATAAACATATATATGTATATATTTTATATATATATATATATATATATATATATATATATATATATATATATATATGTATGTGTGTGTGTATCAAAGTATCCTCTAAATCTCTTATTTGAAGTTCATGCTTACAATTTTTATTGGCCTACGATAACAGTGACCTTTAGTGGTCTGACGTCAGACAACGATACGCTAATCGATCCATCGCCTATTCTTTACAGCGTTCTACCACTGCCGAAATTTCTTCACATGAATCGGAACTATATCTGTAGTGGTTAAACGAGAATATACCATAACCAATTCACAGACAGTAAAGATGCACATATGTGTATGCTCTTGCTATCTCTGATCCATTTTAATTCGTATGCAAAACCTTCTCTTTTTAGAGAAAGTGGCATTTTACTTTTCATAATCTCATTATCCTTGCCGAAATCTCTCCATCCCTTACCTATCCTTCTTTTTGAGTGTTTCCAGAATCCTCACCGGTGTTTCTCCATAACCAAGTTTTTTTTTTTTTTTTTTTTTTTTTTTTTTTTTTTTTTTAAGACTGGAGTATGGTTGAAATCCAATTAACTATGGCATTGCCTATATATAATTTTGTGATTTTACGAAATGCAGCTATTTTGGGCAAGAATTATGTGGTTGTTGTTTATAGCATGTGATATGCATGCTACGAGGGATATCATTTACGTCAACTATTATCAAACAAATCCTTTTAAAAAAAAAAAATGTGAAGTCAGGACAGTTCTGTTTGTTACTGCAAATAGCTTAAATAACAACATCAGAGAAGCAAGATTTCATATATATATATATATATATATATATGCGTGTGTGTATTATACTAGAATGTTCATAATGACATGAGGAGTCAATTCAGTATATTAAAGAAAACGATCCCTGTTATATCCATTTATTATTTGCTGCATTAAGAATGAACCTCCTTTTGAAGTAAACATCCCCAATATTATCTCTCAATCCTTCTTGATATTTTTGTGTATAATTTCTTTGCATTAGTATTATCGAAATTTTCAGCTAATTGGTTACAAAGCGTAGTTGGGGATCGACACCTACCTACCTATATGAATGTATTATCTAGCATTCCTTAGGGTAGTATTCATGGCAATTTTTCTTTTTATAAAACATATGTATGTTATGCCTTTTTTGTCTTTTAAAAATTAGGTTGTTACTTGTGTAAAAATTAGGTTGTTACTTGTGTAGACGGTACTACTTTTGGATGTGATGGCTGATGTGGTAACATCCCTGACAGGTGAACACCAGACTGGTGTTCAAGTCCCACTCAAACTCGTTAGTTTCTTTGGTCGCTGCAACCTCACCATTCATGTGTGGAGACTGGGGTTCAAGTCCCACTCAGACTCGTTAGTTTCTTTGGTCGCTGCAACCTCACCATCCTTGTGCGGGTGTGTGTGTGTGTGATGCAGTAAGAAACACAGTGATTAGCAAGCGTTAATTTTCTTTCATACTTAAGAAAATTTCCTCAAGAAAATGAAAGATTTCATTGTCAGTTTGACGCATACTTCAATAGTTCCGCAAACTTTGGATTTTTTCCCAAAAACTTGTGGTAAGTCGTAATTACTTTTTGGATTCTGAAATGGATCGTAATATTCCATTCTTCTTCACACTTTCCGACATAAGGAAAGTGAATTCATATGCTTTGTCAATTGGAAAGTCTTTCCTTGTAATGGCGTATTATATACTTATATAATTATGAAAGAAATGTCATCTTTCCTGTTATTATTGATTTTATAGTTGCAGGCCATTGTATATTTATGTACATACGTATATACGTATACACATGCAATTATATGTATACATATATATATGTGAATGTGTGTATATATATATATATATATATATATATATATATATATATATATATATATACATATTTATACATACATTTATATATACATATATGTGTGAATATATATATATATATATATATATATATATGTGTGTGTGTGTGTGTGTGTGTGTGTGAGAGAGAGAGAGAGAGAGAGAGAGAGAGAGAGAGAGAGAGAGAGAGAGAGAGAGAGTCTGTAATTGATGTTTTAGAAAACAAGGAAGGGAAGATTTTAAATCAAATGCTGGGAATAAATACACCGACATACACATATAGTTTATGTGTGTGTATATATATATATATATATATATATATATATATATATATATAAATGTGTATGTATAAACATTGTTGTAAACGTATGTGTATGTATGAGCCTCAAGGTCAGCTTGAACATTTCCAAAATTCGTGGTTATTGCGCTAACTGGAATATTCATGAATTAAACAAAGAGGGTAGTAGCATACGAGCTGGTTCATTTCCTGAAGTACATTGCTGTCCGTAAAGTATATTTTGAAAAGAATGCGTTATTATTTTTTTTTCTTCTCATAATAATCCCTGATATATATATATATATATATATATATATATATATATATATATATATATATATATATATATATATAATATTATATATGTATATATATACAGAATATATATGTGTATATATATATATATATATATATGTGTGTGTTTGTTAAAGATAGTCTGTGACGCCATCGAATATATCGTAAATTACAAAAGAATTTTTTTTTCAACATTTGCAGTATTTTCAGCTGTATTTGTCGTTCAACAATGTTATCAACCATTACATAAGTTACTACTGTAATTTCATAAACTCTTACTGAATGAGCTGTTATATTGAGGTAGCGTACATATAACATTTCTGTATATTTTGTTTATCATAGTCAGTTAAGGCATCATTTAAAGGTTTAAAGGCCGCTCATGAATGGAAGAGGCAAGGGACAGTGACATTGCCCTATCAAGCAGTGCAATGCCTTACAGACAGACCATATGACATATGATTAGCGCCCAAGCCCCCTTTCCACCCACGATAGGACCACGGAGGGCCAGGCAATGGCTGGTGATGACTCAGCAGATAGACCTATAGGCTCCAAACAAATAAGATAGTTAATGAGGACTCTCTCTGTCTCTCTCTCTCTCTCTCTCTCTCTCTCTCTCTCTCTCTCTCTCTCTCTCTCTCTCTCTCTCTCTCTCTCTCTCTCTCTCTCTCTCTCTCTCTCTCATAGTTAAGATTGTCTCTCTTCGTCCGCCCACCTTTTATCTATACTTCAAGGACCCCTCCCCTGGCCGCCTATCCTCCGACGGGTGGCGGAAGGGCGTCAGAGCGCGCCTAGTAATTAGTGCGAACCAGTAATTAGTTCCTTAATGACGCTCCCATTCGATCTTGTCATTCAGACGGGCTCCCGAGTGAAGGACACCAGCCTCTGACAATGCTCCGGGAAAATATCCTTTTGGGTTTATTAGCTTTGCCAGACGAACATCGGCGTCTCTCTCTCTCTCTCTCTCTCTCTCTCTCTCTCTCTCTCTCTCTCTCTCTCGGTATTACAATTCCTACCTGCCTTGCTTTTTCCACCTTCATTATTCCTCCCAAACGTTCTTTTCCGTCATTTTATAATATTATTTTTTTCTATGTTATTTTCACTCATTTTTTTAAAGTTCTCTATCAGTGATGAAGATGGAAATATTTAGACACTAGAATTGCTTATGCTTGTAAGTAAAACTAGACATCAACAATTTTGAAAATTATACGGTAGAAATTTTATCAACTGTTTTAAAAGAGTTGGGGGTGATATACTTGTTCTCTTGTGCTTTCCACTCGGTGGAGCTTCGTGAAACTAGCATATTGTGAATATGCAATGTGTATTGTTTCACTCCCAAGAGAGATATTGTTTCGAGGTTTCCTACCTTCATATAACGTTGAAACCGATATTGATGGAGAATGATATAGTGTTTTTTATATATTGAGGTATGAAATGACACAAGGTGGACTTCTTGGTGCGATAAGTATTTGTCGGACTTAGGATTTTTTTATAAGTTTTACAGATATTTCGCTATTATATTCGGTCATTATTAACTATAGTCTGATTCAATTATTAAGTCGGGTACATGATTTCTTACATTGATAAACACAATTTGAGTTATTTTCCTTTTTATCCATAATAAAAACGTGTCTGTATCTTCAGTTGCTAATTCCTAACCTCGCAAGACCCTCCCTTACTTTTTGAGGATATAAATCTTGGTCCATTTCTTAGAAGATATAATTAGATGCTATAAAAGAATAAAATATGACCATTGCTTCGATAAGCTGTCTCCAATCTGATCAGCCGTCTGGCATCTAACGATTTTGGTAACTCGGCTATTACGCGATCCCGTTCTGATGTGAAGCCTGTAAATTTAACAATATTGAAAATGTAAATTTTCAACAGCCACTACATCAAAAATGTAATTTCCAACAGCCACTACATCAAAAATGTAATTTCCAACAGCCACTACATCAAAAATGTATATTTCCAACAGCCACTACATAAAAAATGTACATTTTCAACAACCACTACATCAAAACTGTATATTTTCAACAGCGCCTACACCAATTATGTACATTTTCAACAGCCACTATATCAAATAATAACTTTTTCAACAGCCTCTACATCAAAAATGTATATTTTCAACAATCACTAAATCAATTATGTACATTTTCAACAGCCACTATATCAAATAATAACTTTTTAAACAGCCTCTACATCAAAAATGTATATTTTCAACAATCACTAAATCAATTATGTACATTTTCAACAGCCACTATATCAAATAATAACTTTTTCAACAGCATCTACATCAAAAATTTATATTTTCAACAATCACTAAATCAATTATGTACATTTTCAACAGCCACTCCAAAAAAAAAATGTACATTTTCTACAGCCTTTATATCAAATTTACATTTTCAACAGCCACAAAATCAAAATTACATTTTCAACAGCAGTTACATCTAAAATATATATTTTCAACAGTCACTTTATCAAATATGTACATTTTCAACAGTCACTACTTCAAAATGTACATTTTCAACAGCCACTATATAAAAAATGTACATTTTCTACAGCCACTAAATCAAAATTACATTTTCAACAGCCGTTGCATCAAAATGTATATTTTCAACTGTCACTATATAAAAAATTTAAATTTTCAGCAGCCACTACATCAAATATGTGTATATTCAACAGTCACTAAATCAAATATGTACCTTTTCAACAGCCACTCCATCAAAAACTTTAATTTTGAACTGCCATTTTATAAAAAAAAAATTATATTCTTATCAAGAATGTATATATTCAACAGTTACTACATGAAAAATGTATATTTTCAACATTTTGGTTAGCAGTCTCTTTTAGGTTGGACAGACATGCTCATGAAGTCTTCTTGTCGTCATAGTTAATTATATGGACCACATCCACTGTTAAGATTCTTTTTATCTCTATTCTTAAAGATATTCTTATTGATTCTGGTCCCTTTTTTATACAAAAAAGTAGAAGTGCAAAATATTAAAAAGTGTTCTTTGTCGGCAGTATGATAAGAAATGCTTCGAATTATTATTATATGTTATATTGTATTTGTCAATTATATACTCTATTGCAACTAACTTAAAATTTTGTATTCACATGCATTATTGGCGACACAAAATACTACGCAAATACTACGTTGTATCCAGTGCGTTTTAAAAGTTCACATTTCGTAAAGGTGCAACGAATATTCATTCGCGTTATGATAATTGAATTATTCGTGGTTGTGTCCCTCATATGCATTTTCAGGTACGTTCTTTGTTAATTATGTATTCTAATTCAGTAGAGACGAAGCCATACCGTTGTCCGTTACTTTTCGAAAGCTGGAATTTGCCCTGAAAAAAGATTAAAACAACAGAAGTTTGCCAAATGAGACCATTTATCATTGAGGTAAGAAGAAAAGTTAATGGTTAGTTTGTGCCAAGGTGTTCAACTTTGCTGACGAGAGATCTATATAGATATGGCTATTTTTGCTGAAGTTTCATGCTCTGGATCTAAACACGATTCAGGTCTCTCTCTCTCTCTCTCTCTCTCTCTCTCTCTCTCTCTCTATGTATATATATATACATACAGTATATATAAATGTGTGTGTGTATATATATATATATATATATATATGGGCCGTACATGAGCATTTCTTGGATGTACACGAGGAAGGCTGGCGATTACTGAAGCGGTGCCCATCAGGAAGTAGCAGCCTGGGGTTGAACATTCATGCTTCCTCAGGCTGTGCCCTCCATTCCCGAACTTATCCCGAAGCCTAAAGAACTCCTGTTGTTGGAATATGTTGGAAATCAAGATTTACTCCAGCTCAAGGTCTTTGGAACTTCAATCGGAATTTTAAATCTGTATTAGGAATCCAGATGTATTTATCACCCTTTCATCATCATCATCATCTCCTCCTACGCCTATTGACTCAAAGGGCCTCGGTTAGATTTCTTCAGTCATCTCTATCTAGAGCTTTTAATTCATTACTTCTCCATTCATCATCTACTTCACGCTTCATAGCCCTCAGCCATGTAGGCCTCCGTCTTCCACACTCTTCTAGAGCCTTGTGGGGCCCAGTTAAATGTTTCTTAGCAAGTTTTCATATATGTTGGGTTTTCTTAAGTATTTAGATGTTTTTACATTCCTCTTGATTTTCGTTTGCCCTGCCATTTTATAAGGATAATGATTTCTTTGTAAATATGCCCTGACGAAAGCCATTAGTTATTGGCTGAAATAGATGTAGGGTACACTTGAATAAAGGGAGCAGCGGCGTCACAAATTCTGTCTACTTCAAAATTTTATCCCTGATAACAAGACAAGATACATAGAAATAGAAAAGTGCTTTCTTAAAATAGTTGATGTCACAAGTGCTTTTGCGTTTGATGAAAATTATCTAAGATAAAGACTATGCCCGAATGTATTTTATATATATATATATATATATATATATATATATATATATATATGTGTGTGTGTGTGTGTGTGTGTGTATGTATGTGTGTGTAGATATACACACCTATATATATGTGTGTGTATATGGATACACAGATAGAAAGGTATATTTGTGCTTCATGGACTTTTGTACTTATGTATTTGATCAAGTATGCACACGACACACGAACATGGATGAAAAAATTCTCAATTCTTGGAAGAACGCAGTAAGGAATCAAAGGACATGCTGAGTCAGCTTGCATCTGGTTCTTTTCATGCGAGTCTTCGATTTTATACCTTTCATCTTCCTGGATAAAAAAGAATGTTTAATGTCATTTTCTAATACAGGAAATGTTTTCGTTTGAATAAAAATCTTGGATTATAAAGGAAATAAGAACAACTGTCATGTTGATACCTTTAAAGGTTAAAGGTGTCTGGTTTCAATCCCAGTTTCATCAGAATAGATGCTCACCAGAACGTCAGCCGGGCAAGTCCAACCTCCCACTGTGGTACCCAAGCGCAGCAGTGGCCTCCCCAGTAAACAGCTTAAATTCATGGTCCCGGGCCGGGATCTATCGGCCGCCAAGCGAATGCTAGGCAAACACGTTACCACTTTACTAGTCAGGAGGCCATTTTACGATGTACAGTTGGACACAGTAATTCATGGTACACCTCATTCTGAAAGTGTACCCTGTCACACCCTTGCTGTGCCACGAGTAACCAAACAGCTAGTGTAAGGAGAAATATCAGAGGTGATGCTTGGGGGCTAAACATAAGAACTGACCATGCATATAGCCTGTGCTAGGATGAACTTCCCCAGAGTGAGGTACTCTGTTCTCTCAAACATATCTTTCGTTTTAGAGCAGACGTTTCCGATTCAGGCAATAACACTGGTTTTAGCACCGGGCTATAGATCTTGATTTTTTGTTTTATAGGCATTTTCTTATCTCATACCACTCCTGCTACCTCATTCCACTCTCCCTATGCTGCTTTTATCATATATATTCTTAACTTCAGCCACACATTCTCCTCCCACTTGGTAAGTACTGTAGTTAATCTTGAGCAATGGCAAACACCTCTTGTAGGAGACGGAACATCGAAATCTAGCTAATGTTTTCTAGTTATAGATGTCCCAAGCCTGCACAAAAAAAAAATAATATATGTAGATATATATATATATATATATATATATATATATATATATATATATATATATATATATATATATATACAGAATCATTTTACAATCATTCCATTTAGTGCAGTGAAATCATTGGCCTTTTAAGAGTACTATGAGTTGTAGAAAATGTTCCGTGAGATCATTGGACTCTTATAGTTGAGGTGTATTTAAGGCTTATGGATGATAGCATCTTTCCATCATAGATGGATTTCCACAAATTTAGTAAATTCCGTATATTGAAGGAGCGACGATGCCTTACTTAAAGGTTTAAAGGTCGCTCATGAATGGCAGAGGCAAGGGACAGTGATATTGCCCTATCGAGTAGGATAATTCCTTAGAGACTAATCATATACTGTATACATATGATCAGGGCCCAAGTCCCCTCTCCACCCAAGCTAGGACCAGGGAGGGTCAGGCAAGGGCTGTTGATCATGTAGCAGATAGACCTAACCCCAAACCCTCCCCCCCTTAGCTCACAAGGATGGTGAGGTTGCAGCGACTAAAGAAACTTGACGAGTTTGAGTGAGACTTGAACCCGTCTGGCGATCACCAGTGAGGGACATTACCACATCGGCCATCATAACTCTAAAGAGTCAGTACTAATCAAGTTATCACTTGATTAACAGGGTACCTACCTGGGGGTCTGCTCGCCATGAAATTGTAAAAACTTCTTTTATTTTAAAATGTAAAAAAAAGAACATAGTGTTCCGATGTCTCATTTAACCGTAGTGCCGTAATTACTGTTATAAAAACCGTAATTTTAATCGGAAAATCTCCGTAAAAATGCACTGTTGTCAGCCGTATTTCAGTAAAATACAGGAGACCGTAATTTTCCCCTACTTTTGTTACTATCTTTTACGGGTTGGTGACCGTAATATCACTCCTGTTGTTCAGGTTATCCGTTTTTAAAACTGTAAACGCCTGGCAACATTTATTCCACAATTTTTACCGTTTTTTAGTGTAGCCTTTGTCTTGGTTTAGAGTTGGTCTTGGTTGATGTTATAATCACACTTTTATATCACATTGCTCTATCTTTTTTTTATTTTAATAGCGTTATGGACAAGCTTAATAACAAGGCCAAGGATGCCTGGTGTTTTTACTTGCATTATTCTTTATATTAGTCAATCATTTTCAAAGCTATCACCATTGTCCTTTCTCTATTTGTAGTCATGCTCATAATTATTTTTTTTTATAGTTCTTGGTTATTTCTCTTTTGTAATTTATTTTCTATTTTTTCCCTTACTGCGATCCTTTTGATATTGGGCATCTGTTACTTAAATCATTTTACGTTTCCAATTAAGGTTACAGGTTAGCTTTTAATGATAACAGTAAAATTAAGAATTACCTAGACAATAAATGCAATTCTCTCTCTCTCTCTCTCTCTCTCTCTCTCTCTCTCTCTCTCTCTCTCTCTCTCTTTCTCTCATTTCATTCATTGCTCGTATGTGTGCGTTTATGTATAACTTCTATTTTCAAACCGGCAAGCCAATGACATTTATAAATAAATTCCAGAAAGAAGTACTCGGCATCGTGAGCCAAATGTTATTTAAAGGTTATGGTATCAGGAAAGCCAACTTGAAATACAAGTGATCTTATTCAACACTCCCTACACCGGAGTCTGTTCAATCATTAGTAGATATTTAGCTTGTCCGCTATAGTCATATGTATATAGCTTTATCAAGAACTAGAGGGGCACTCAGTAGTGCGCAGACCTCCGCCATGGCAGCTGTTTCTTGACCTTGACCTTTGACCTTGGACTTTCAAAATTCAATCACTTCCACGTCTCAGCATAACAATTATTCCCTGAAAGTTTCATTACTCTGTGAGTAAAATCATGACCTTCGCCTTAGTAGCTTATTTCCTGACCTTGACCTTTGACCTAGGACTTTCAAACTTAAATCACTTCCACGTCTCAGCATAACAATTATTCACTGAAAGTTTCACTACTCTGTGAGTAAAATTATGACCTTCGCCATGGTAGCTTTTTTCTCGACGTTGACCATGACCTTTGACCTTCAAAAGTGAATCACTTCCACGTCTCAGCATAACAATTAATATCTGAAAGTTTCACTACCTTATGAGTAAAATTGGCGACCTCCACCACTTGAATCACTTCCACGTTTGATATTTTAATATTGCCCTTTTTCAATAATTAATATTTTTATATCTGTGTATTTTTTGGCATATCGAATCTCATGTATGATGCTGTACTAAAATATCTCTATTATAAAGGTTATAAGTTTATTAATGAGTTTTTTTTTTCTAAGGATAAATTAAGTATTTAGTAATTTTCTCAATTTTGAACCTGCTAAAACGACTCTCAGGCTTTTTTTTTTTTTCTAACCAATACATCAGTTTTTTCTTACGCTGTGTACTGTATATTCGATAAAGTATTTTAGGAGATAAGTAGGCATTTGTTGATAGCAGAAAGTTATATTTAAAACCTGTCTATTGGAGACTGAAACTAGATATGCCTTCTGCTTAAAACAAGTTAGGGAGTTATCCTTCTGGTGGTAGGTGAGTCGTTTTGCAGCATCATTGTTGATTTTCTTTAATTAATAGATTGCAAAGAGTTGTTGTTTAGGAGCCCCTTAGTAAGTATAAGAATGTGATATCTGGTGTTCTCATGGTCCATTGGATACTATATGTACATATTCATTACTTGTCACAAATTTTATTTATAGTAATAGTAATAATAATAATAATAATAATAATAATAATAATGATGATGATGATGATGATGATGATAAATAATAATAATAATAATAATAATAATAATAATAATGATGATGATGATGATGAGGATAAATAATAATAATGATAATAATAATAATAATAAAGTTTGCCTTGTAATTTGGAACCCGTTTTCTATTGAATTAACACTAGGCCTCTTTATCTTCCAATAACGTCTATTTAATGCTGTTCTGATATCTTTTTCATCAATCACTTGTTTGCAGCAATCTTATTACTCTCTCTCTCTCTCTCTCTCTCTCTCTCTCTCTCTCTCTCTCTCTCTCTCTCTCTCTCTCTCTCTCTCT
>NC_090729.1:122539936-122544936 GCF_036898095.1 Palaemon carinicauda
TATATATATATATATATATATATATATATATATATATATATATATATATATATATATATACACACACACACATATATGCATACATACATACATACGCATTAGTCGTGAAGGAATAGAAAACCTTTTTGTATGGAATTATTTTCGTGTTTTATATAGGTATCACGTATTATTATTATTATTATTATTATTATTATTATTATTATTACAAAGTGTGTCTTTTCACTTTTGAACCCGGCTATGTCTCGTGTGCTCGAACATATGTTTTCGTTGAAGTGTTCGAGCCCCTGTTCGGTCATACGAGCCAAGCTTCTTCTGAGTTTTCCCTGTAATTATGGAAAGAAGAAGAAAAAACGTCAGTTTATCGGTGTATCAAATAGATTGATATTGATGGTTCACCGAAAAATTACTTTAAAGATGACCTAATGTTGTTACTGTTTCCTTTCCCCACTGGGCTATTTGCCCTGTTGGAGCCTCTGGGCTTATAGCATCCTGCTTTTCCAACTAGGGCTCTAGCTTAACAAATATTAATAATAATAATAATAACAGGTATGGAGAACATGTTCGGTACATTCGGTCTCATGTTCAAGAGCTTATGGTGACCGCCATCTCTATGAAGAGGGGAACGAGTGGAATTATTTGAAGACATCTTCAATCCCCCCCTCCCACTTCATAAAGATTTCTTCAATCCCCCTCCTCTTTCATAAAAATTTCTTCTTTCCCCCTCCCCTTTATAAAGATTTCTTCAATCCCCCTCCCCTTTCATAAGAATTTCTTCTTTCCCCCTCCCCTTTATAAAGATTTTTCCAATTCCCCCTCCAACATTTTAAAGATTTCAATTCCCCCTCCCACTTTTTAAAGATTTCAATTCCCCCTCCTCCTTGTTAAAGATTTCTTCAATTCCAATCCCTCCCTTTTCATCTCTGTGTTTGAATAGAGTTGGACTTTCATAAGATTTAGCAATGAGCAGAATGAAATTTATTCTCTTGGAAGAGTATAAAAGTATTTTTCTATTAAATAAAATCTCCCAAGATGCTTAATCAGGTGTCCAAGCAACTACTCTCATCCCCTTGGTTGATATTTTGCCAATTAGAATTCGTACACGTCTCTTGAAGCGCGAATCTTTCGAGTGACCCAGCTTCGCTGCGGGAGTTAAGAAAAGCGTGTCAAAGAGAACTGTGACTATTTTTAGCCAAGCTATATATAGGTTCATATTGCGGCTGATATTTGCGGAAACCTCTCGTTCATTAGGTTAATTTAGGTTAGTCAGAGACCCTCTCTCCCTCAATCTCTCCCTCTCCCCCTCCTCTCCCTCGCTCCCTATCTCGATCCCGTGACTGTTTGTATTCCTTTCCGTATTTACTAGCGAGGTTTTTAATTTCGGTAATTGGACTTCGTTTTTGGCAATAGTGATCGCGGTTTGGTTGCTGTGTGGAAGTGTTGTTTGTGTTTGTTTGTGTCTGTCTTTCGTTCTTTCACTTATAAAATGCATTCATGATTGTTGTAATCTATTCCGAGAATGATGTGTATGTGTATATATATATATATATATATATATATATATATATATATATATGTATATATATATATGTGTGTGTATATATATATATATATATATATATGTGTGTGTGTGTGTGTGTGTGTGTGTGTGATAATTTTGCACATTTGTATGTGTTTTCACATTATTCATTTAAGCCATGAATAATTCTTATGCCACTGGAACCTCACTTTCTTGAGACCTGGTCCGATTCCCTGGCATTCACTGGAACCTACGCGTCTTGGGCTTGGTTCGATTCCCTGGCCGACCAGAAGCTATTACCATGAAGTTTATTCCCCCCTGAGTCTCTGATCCCGAGGTAGAGAGAATATGGTATTATAGATATGTTTGGCTAATGTGAAATATATATATATGTATATGTATATATATATATATATATATATATATATATATATATATATATATATATATATATACATATACATATACATATATATATTCATTCCCTCAAAGTCAAGGAAGGAGTTGGTGAATATTATGTTAAGACGAAGATATGTATACAGTAAGTACAGCAATCCTAAAACTACATAGAGGGAGAAAATCCGGTTGAGAAAGGAGTTATACAGGGAGACCCCATCTCTCATAAATTATTCACAGCAAACATAGTAGTAGTTTTTGATAATTTAGATAATGTAGAAATTGATATTAATAGGGAATACCTTAGAGACTTCAGATTTGCAGATGACATAGTTCTATTTAGTGAATCATGGGAGGAACTGCAGAAGATGATGGTAGATATTAATAGGGAAAGAATAAATGTAGGTTGAAAATGAATATGAGTAAAACTAAGATAATGTTTAATGAAAATGCAGAGGGACAACAAATGAGGGTTATGGACGAACGTCTAGAGATTGTTAATTCATATACGTAATTAGGATAGACAGTGTTTCCACAGGACACGAGACCAAAATTGAAAGAATAATAATGAGGGGATGGATATCTTCTAGTAAACATAATAAGATTATGAAAAGTATAATGCAACCACCTCTAAAAATAGAAGCATTCAACTATATGGGCCTACCAGTATTAGCTTTTGCATCAGAAACTTGGAGATTTAGTAAAGATTTGGAACATAGTTACAACTCAAAGAGCTATGGAAAGAATGAAATAATAATGATGGGAATAACACTATGAGAAAAAAAGAGCAACATGGATACGAGAGCAAACTAAAGTAGAGGATATTCTAACAATATTAGGAAAAATAAGTTGACATAAGAAAGACATATGAGAAAGGCAGATAATAGATGGACATCTAGATTAACAGAATGGGTCCCTAGAGATTGCAAATAAGAGGCAAGGGAAGAAAGAGAAGACGATGGATTGAGGAACTAAGAAAGTTTGCGGCATAGAAAGACCATTAACACGCGAGTGTAAGGACATGTCGAAGTCCTTTGTTCTGCAGCGGAATAGTAACGGCTGATCATGATGGTAGGATAATATATATAATTATGATGAAAATCAACACAACATCTTGCCATACAAAAGTAAATATCTACCTCACAATTGGATCGAAACCTAGTATCTGCATATGTAAAGCAAGGTAGGTGTCAATCATGGTTCATAGCTACTTTTTGCCTCTCATTTGAAGAGGCGTGGGATCGATCCCATTGTGAGTTTGAAATTTTCACACACACACACACACACACACATATATATATATATATATATATATATATATATATATATATATATATATGGGAGGTCAAAGTGAAGGCTTTCCGAATTTTTGGAACAGCCCACCCGTTTACTTATGACATGAATAAACATTGTCCTGGGTAAATAATTACAAACCACTTAATTTTAAATTAATTTGCCGCACTGATAATTTTAATTTTGCTTTGCACGATTATATCTAATTACAATGCTTTTACGTTTATTCGTTTTAATATTTTCCCTCTATGAGATTCAGAAAAAGAGAGAGAAACGAGTCATCATTATTATTATTATTATTATTATTATTATTATTACTATTATTATTATTATTATTATTACTATTATTGTTGTTGTTGTTATTATTATTACTAGTAGTATTGGTATTATTATGTCGATTGGATAACAATTTTAATCGTGGAAAACGAACATGATATTAAAGGCATTTTATTCATTCACGTCAACTAGTTGCTTTACAAAAGTGATAGCCAACTGATTTATTAGAATCAAATAAGAAATAAAAAAGATATTTCATTACCTTCCCATTACTTCAAAAAATCTCTCGATTACGACAATTGCGTTTGACAAGGCTTACCTATTTTATTGATATACCTTTTGTTAATCTCAATAAATTCTATTGTTAAGAAATAAGTTCAAAGTGGATTCATAGGTGAAGGTCTCTTCCCTGCAGAAGCGCTGAGCGGCAGTTCAGAAATGCATGACGTTGCGTGTCGTATGTTTGTGAGGCTGTGTGTATGTCTCGCTGCTTGCTTTGGGCTTTTGTTACGTCTACGAATGTTATAATATCAGCATTTAACGCATACAATACCACTTCACTCCTCTCTTTTCTCGTCTCTCTCGACACTAACTTTTCACCTTTACGAAATCAACTAACTTCATTTGTCTCCTGTGTGTGTGTGTGTGTGTGTATGTGTGTGTGTGTGTGAAGGTGACGGACGGGAGCGAATGCTGTGTCAAGACCTAATGGTTTGGAAAACTCTTGACTCGCCACCATGACCGTATCATTTAATACAGTTTTTCGTCTTTTCTTTTTTTTCGGTGATGGAGGGGAAACTGGCCTGGTCTGACTCCGACTTGGCGTAGTCAGCAGCACCTGTGGCTGACGACCTGCTGACGTCGATACTCAACATATTAGATTAACCGCCAAGCGTGGGCCGAGTGATTGATACACTGAGCGACAGACTAATCAGTGTTTCGGAGCGAAAAGGGGCTCATGACAGCTGGTTGACTCCTGAATGACCCACGCATGAATAACCAATGGTTGTTGGGCCTATCACTTGAATGAGTAATGACGGGGGTGGGGGGGGTGGAGGTGGGAGAGGCAGTTGAAGTTAGTAATGAGGCAGGTGGGGGTTGACAGGTGATGGGATATTGATATGATTGTTACTTAAAATGATATTTGTCTGGATGGTTTATTGATGTATAAAATGTATATATACATGTACATACAAACACATACAGGTATATATATATATATATATATATATATATATATATATATATATATATATATATATACATATATATATATATGTGTGTGTGTATGCGTGTGTATGTATGTATGTTTATATATCATCATCTCCTCCTACGCCTATTGACGCAAAGGGCCTCGGTTAGATTTCGCCAGTCGTCTCTATCTTGATCTTTAAATTCAATACTTCTCCATTCATCATCTCCTACTTCGTGCTTCTTGGTCTTCATCCATGAAAGCCTGGGTCTTCCAACTCTTCTAGTGCCTTGTACAGCCCAGCTGAACGTTTGGCGAACTAATATC
>NC_090729.1:122551681-122581681 GCF_036898095.1 Palaemon carinicauda
ATATATATACAGTATATATATATATTGTATTTATATATAAATTATATATGTATATAGATAATATATATATGTATATATATATATATATATATATATACACATATATATTATTGTTTCACAAGTGATTCAAAATCACGATAATCACTTGACAGTGAATTCAACTGGCAAATATTTCGTGATCCGGGTTCGAACTGTGATACGATCCTGACAAGCAAATCACATGACACTAAAATCTGTTATTCGCCAATGAAGCGTTTTGCGTAAACTGTTCTGACACAAAATCAAAATGCTTTTCCGTGAGATTAAAACTTTAGGGACAACGCGATTTTCATAATAGCTGTGATAATGATTCTATTATGAGCCATCCCCCTTCCCAAAAAAACTCCTCTGACGATACAGGCTATTAATATGGAAATGAGTGCATATTCAGACAGGGCTCTCTCTCTCTCTCTCTCTCTCTCTCTCTCTCTCTCTCTCAAAATGATGTTTTTTAAGATATGCCTCTCTCTCTCTCTCTCTCTCTCTCTCTCTCTCTCTCTCTTAAAATTGTGCTTTGTCAGATGTGCCCTCTCTCTTTGTCATAATTGTGTTTTGTCAGGTATGCCCCCTTCTCTCTCTCTCTCTCCTCTCTCTCTCTCTCTCTCTCTGTCAAAATTGTTTAGTCAGATATGCTCTCTCTCTCTCTCTCTCTCTCTCTCTCTCTCTCTCTCTGTCAAAATTGTTTAGTCAGATATGCTCTCTCTCTCTCAAAATTGTTTAGTCAGATATGCTCTCTCTCTCTCAAAATTGTTTAGTCAGATATGCTCTCTCTCTCTCTCTCTCTCTCTCTCTCTCTCTCGCTCTCTCTCTCTCTCTCTCTCTCTCTCTCTCTCTCTCTCTCTCAAATGATGTGTTTTGTCAAAACATGGAGATGAGGGTCATTAGAAGCGATTTATGTGTACCTATAGATTTGGGAAAGTAAGTTTTATAAAAGATCTTCAGGATGAAGTATAGGATCTGAGGGCTTAATATTGTGCTCTTCTGTTTGGAGACTCAGAGCTCTTAGGTTTAATGATGTATCTGCATTAGCATTTTCATACATCTTTAATCCATCTCATACATAATGGGTATCTTTAGTACTTGTCCTTTTTGTGTTATTTATAAGGACGTCGTTATTACATGCATTAGAAATATTTATATGGCTGTTATCCAGATATGTCAACGGATGTATTGATATAGTATTCTTATATACATAAATTTTTTTTTTTTTTATAAATTTGCCAGTTTTCAAATCTTCAGTTAAACCAAATCAAACAAAATTATAGGAAACTCTTTAATTCAAGTTTTATAGAGCTTCAAGGCAGAGCTCAGGCTTAATGCTAAGAATATATTCTTGAGTGAAGTGGATAATATCATAAAGAGGTTAGCTTTTTCGTAAGTAAATGGATGTAGTTATGTAGCTATGGCGTTCCAAAAAAAAACAGTGGTCATTGCTTTCGAGTAATGTAGAAACTAATCAGTTTCAAACTTTAGTCACAGCAACATATACTGTAGTAGTTAGATGGGAGTAAAGGAGGAATTAATGCGAAGACACCTCCCGAATAACTAACTTTATTTATAGGCCCCAAAAGGTTACATGAAGGGGACGAAAGCATGTTTACATTCAACGGCTATTGTCCATAAGGTTGCCATTGACATGAGGATAGATATGATAATAGAACGATAATGAATTTGAAATTAGGTGGTTGCATTCAACAACATTTTGATTTGGAGTCCGGTGGCGGTTGCGGTGTAAAAGAAAACGTAAATAGGTCATACGTTTTTATTTGTATATGCCTTGCTTATTGCATTACAGTAGGCCATTGTGTCTCAAGTAGGGGCTGCTTTTTGTGATTATAAATACTTTTTCTAAGTAGGTATTAAGCGATCTTTCAGTATTTTTATTTATATAGATTTTGTATAATTTTGGTGTCATAGAATAAGTATGAATGCATTCCAAAGCTCAATTGAAATTATTTTGAAAGCGATACAGAGTAATAGCGGATAAGAAATTTTTGTTTTCAAAAAGTGGTGTTTGAAAATTCACAATATTTTCTACTTGAATTATAATTTAGTCACTGTATTACAATGATCTTGTACCCCTATAAATTACAGTAATTAAATTTTCTTTATTACCTTTTATCCCCTCTTAAATTAAATTTCAAATTGCTTTACTTGTTACTTAATGCTAGTATTATGCCAACACGGGTTCTTAAGTGAGCAAGCAGTCCCAAAGTGGAATATTTTCAAGCGGAATAGACTACTGGAAAGTTTAAAAGAATTATAGTTATGGTTAAAAGACCTTTGAACCTTAATGCGCCCATCAAGGAAATGGCGGTGAGTCCTGGCGAAGAAATATCACAAAGGAATAGCGGGAAAATTAAGATCTTTAAAGAAGATAATAATTGTTGCCATTAAAAGTAGCTTAGGTAGAATATTGCCTGGTAAAGAGGTACCAGAGAACCGATTTAGAAATTTATATGATTTGTTTTAAAAAAAAATTATTTTTGTTTAGAGAAGAAAATCATCTTGATACAAGAACAATCTCTTGCTAATAATTCTTGTTTTGCCATTACAAGTCACTTAAGCAGAATATTGCAAGATAAAGAGGTTGCAGTGAACCGTTCAAGAATTATATGATTTATTTATATATATATATATATTTTTTTAGTTAGTGAACAAAAGCATCTTATACCAGAACACTATCTTGTTGATAGCAAACCCGATGTAATGGCCGATGTTTTAACGTCCTTGACTAGTGAGCACCAAGCTGTGATTCGATTCCAGCTCAAACGCGTTAGTTCCTTTGGTCCCTGCAACCTCACCATCCTTGTGAGCTAAGGATTGGGGGTTTGGGGTAGCCTATAGGTCTATCTGCTGAGCCATCAGCAGCCATTGCGTGGTCCTCCTTGGTGCTAGCTTCGGTGGAGAGGTGAGCTTGGACGCTGATCATATATATATATATATATATATATATATAAGGTCAATCTCTACGCCATTGTCCTGTTCGAGAGGGCAATGTCACTGTCCCTTGCCTCTGCCATTCATGAGCTGCCTTTAAACCTTCATAAAAAAAAAAACCTTAAGCATCTGACCACTGCTGTCTACCCGAATGGAAGATTTTTCTTCTACCCTGCTCTACCTTTCAAAGTGCCTTTGGATGTTACTGCCTCGTGTATCTGCAGTTTCTTTCTCTTTTCTCAGAGTTTATTCTGCCTCGTTTGTCCTATTCATTTCTCACTGTCTTCTTTGAATTCTTCTCCTTAGGGTTTTTTTTTTTTCGCTGCATTTTTCTCTTCTTTAACCGTCACAGTTGTGTTTGATATTTTCCAACTGTGTTTTTATTGTTCACAGTACCTCCTGTTTTGTTTCCCTATATTTTAATGTCATCATATTTTTCTATTTCATAATTGCTTCTGTCTATTTTAAATTTTTGTTTTCCACGCGCCGTCATGTATTTTGTCTTCTTCCTTTCTGTTCAAACTTAGTCTCCTTTTTACATACCGGTAATTATTTCAGTTTCATCCAGTAAATTCATATGTTTTCTTACAGTTCCTGCTAATGTATTTTCCGTTATTCTTTTTCCAAAACTTCGTTTACCTTCTCAGACTTTCACTTGTTCTAAGTTTTCTTAATTTTTAGATTTCTATCAAATATCGCTTTTTGCAAAGCATCCTTTGTTACCTATTAGTTGCTTCTGTTACATTTCTCATTATATTTTATTTCCCAGGTTTGCTCATTTCTCCCATATGTTTCTGTTCCTCGTTTTATATATAGTTCCAGTTATTTTTTTCTCTGTACTTTTCTCAGTTGATTATTCATTCGGTTAACAGTTTTTGCCTGTTACCGTACAGTCAATGATTTATTCAGTTAAGAGTTTTTTTCTTGTTACCGTACAGTTTATTATTCATTCTATTAACCGTTTCCTGTCAGTCAATTATTTTATCCTTTTTTACCGTACAGACGATTATTCATTCCGTTAGCAGTTTTTCTGTTACCGTACAGTTTATTATTCATTATGTTAACCGTTTCCTGTCACAGTCAATTATTTTATCCTTTTTTACCGTACAGACGATTATTCATTCCGTTAGCAGTTTTTCTGTTACCGTACAGTTTATTATTCATTATGTTAACCGCTTCCTGTCACAGTCAATTATTTTATCCTTTTTTACCGTACAGACGATTATTCATTCCGTTAGCAGTTTTTCTGTTACCGTACAGTTTATTATTCATTATGTTAACCGTTTCCTGTCACAGTCAATTATTTTATCCTTTTTTACCGTACAGACGATTATTCATTCCGTTAGCAGTTTTTCTGTTACCGTACAGTTTATTATTCATTATGTTAACCGTTTCCTGTCACAGTCAATTATTTTATCCTTTTTTACCGTACAGACGATTATTCATTCCGTTAGCAGTTTTTCTGTTACCGTACAGTTTATTATTCATTATGTTAACCGTTTCCTGTCACAGTCAATTATTTTATCCTCTGCTACCATACAGACGATTATTCATTCCTTTAACAGTTTTTCGGTTACCGTACAGTTTATTATTCATTATGTTAACCGTTTCCTGTCACAGTCAATTATTTTATCCTCTGCTACCATACAGACGATTATTCATTCCTTTAACAGTTTTTCGGTTACCGTACAGTTTATTATTCATTCTGTTAACCGTTTCCTGACATAGTTAGTTATTCTTTTCTCGGTTACCCTCCAGTCAATTATTCATTCAGTTAACAGTTTTATTCTGTTACCGTACATTATCTGTAATTACATCTTAACTGTAATTGTAACCTATTTTGGGAAACTGCATACTGTTGAAAAGCTCACACACAAAAGTGTATATATATATATATATATATATATAAATGAATAAATATATATAATTTTATATATGTATATGTGTATATATATATTTATATATATATATATATATATATATATAAATGGATAAATATATATAATTTTATATATGTATATGTGTATATATATATTTATATATATATATATATATATATATAGGCACTATAAGAGTTGAAAGACCCAGGCCTACATGGCTGATATCTATGAATCGTGAAGTAGGAGATGGAGATGGTGAATGGCGAAGTATTAAATTAAAAGCTCAAGATAGAAACGACTGGTGAAATCTAACCGGGGCCCTTTGCCTCAGTAGGCGTAGGAGTATATATATTATATATATATGTGTGTGTGTGTGTGTGTGTGTGTGTGTGTGTGTTTGTTCGGGTACACAGCTTTTGAATTTAGGCTTGTCTATGTATGTCAGCTAAGAAATTTGAATAAAATCTGAAACAAGCCACATACAACCAATATTAGATTTAATTTCAGTAGGAAGCTTTTCATTAATCAAAATTAGGAATCTGATATTCAGGATTTATTTTTCCAAAAGCCTTGCCAGTAAAAAGTATTTCTAATCCCTTAATAATTGCTCGCAACTGAAAGTGGGAAGAAAAATAGAGTGGGGCAGACCATTTTACTTACAATGTGGCTAGCCATGTTGGTAACATATCATCTTTAATGATGGAATCCTGCTGTTAGGCCTACTTATACCATCTTTGGACCTGTTTTGTTAATAGCGCTCATAAACTGTAAAGGAGACTTGTTTACTTATGTGATGATGCTTCCCGTAATATGTTTACCTTCGCCTCTGATTTAGTTTGTTTTGTTTATCTGGGTAATGTGATTATGGAAACCCTGATGCGTTTGACGCAAAGGAATATTCGTTGGTATTTTTTTTCTCGTAATTCGTAATTGTTCTGTATTTGGGAATTTTCTTTTACGTGATATATATATATATATATATATGTGTGTGTGTGTGTGTGTGTGTGTGTGTTTATGTATGTGTGTGTGTGTATATATATATATATATATATGTACATACATATATACCTTCTACTTGATTGTTTTTAAATGTAAGGTTTTTATTAATTTATTTACAGAGAGAGAGAGAGAGAGAGAGAGAGAGAGAGAGAGAGAGAGAGATTATCGTTTTGTACTTTTTTGTGATTGGGACGTTTAAAAGTCATTAAATATTTGTATTGTTGTGTTTATGTTTTCAAGAACTGCAGTTTTTGAGGGTGCAATATATTTATTATTCAGTGAGATTTTTGTTTGGAAATATGGTATAGTTACGTTGGTTGTTACAGTGTTATCAGTTTTCATGATTCACTATTCAATAACATAATTAATCATTTGAATCTCTCTCTCTCTCTCTCTCTCTCTCTCTCTCTCTCTCTCTCTCTCTCAAGTCTTACGTCATTTGAATTGCTCATCTTCCCTTCTCCCTAAACAATATATTCTATATTTATTTTATATTAACATATTATTGTAAAAATTTTTAATATATATATGTATCCATGTATATATACATACTGTACATACATACATACATTATATATATATATATATATATATATATATATATATGTATATATATATCAGTTAAAGCAATTTTATTATTGAAAAGAAACCTCGTTTTGTTCATGTAAATTCAATAAAAGCCAACATTTTTTAATAGAAATTCAGCTATCTTAATTTTATATCATTTATTAAGAAAAAAAAACAGCATTAGAATCATACATTCTTCCGTTTACAGTATATGCAAGTATGTTTGCAAGTGTCATGCTTATAAAAGGATTTGCCGCCAACCATGCCCAAGAATCCAATAACAACTCTGTTAGATGAACTCTACGGTCTAACGTAGCCTCGTTTCACTAACTGCGTGTGATAATTATTTATCCCTGAGGCACATTGAGCTACTTGAAGATCATCAAGTAAGCCTTTTATGTATAATCATCCTTTGAAAATATGAATGAACATTTGAGGGAGTTTTTGTAAGCCCTTATTTTGATGAGAGAGTAAACAAATTGTGTAAACAAATTCACGCTTTCTTAAATATAGTAACACGCCTCCCCATACGGACATTAACTGTTTATCTATGAGGGTATGAAGCTAGATTTTAGGTTACAATTTATAAATGTGTTTACTTGGATGGTGAAATAAGTAAGGCCAAATATGCTTTTAAATTTTGTCAGCGTTTTCTAATGTTAATTTTGGGAAACGCGTTCCGAGAATTACTCTTCTATATTCAGGTCGCTGAGTTTGTTTATTTATCTGTGAATTCTTAAATGTATTTATTCAGAGAGAGAGAGAGAGAGAGAGAGAGAGAGAGAGAGAGAGAGAGAAGACCAGATGGTTGAAAGTGGAGTGAGGAAAAATAAGCAAATCCAGTCACAGTTTATACACTCTTAGTGTCCTTCCTTTTATTATTTCATCCCACTTGGCCTCCATTATGTCTCCAGGGAAGAAGAGAGTGCACTTGTTCTTTATTAAAACTAGAACCGTTTTCACTTATCTGAGATATCAAAAGAAAGGGGGAGAAATGAGCCCTATTAAGAAAATAAACTTCGCGTATAGACTAAGAAAATCTCCAAACACATTTTCACGTTTCCTGATATGATAGGTTCCTCATGACGATGAGCGATTTTCTCTTTAAAATTTTGATCATTTGTCATTTACGGAAGTTCAGACCTGCCAGAAACCCGTTATCAATCCATTGATTTTTTTTTTCCGAGGGAACGAAAATGAAAATCGCTTAATAAGCGATTCTTCAGCCAACCTTTTCCAAAATTCCGGTTCTCTTGATTACTTTATGTGTTGTCTGAAATATGATTTCTCTTATTGATCTTAAAGGTGAGATCTCACGTTGATCGTCAGGAATGCCCTCCTTTTCTCTCTCTCTCTCTCTCTCTCTCTCTCTCTCCGAATATGCTTGGAAAATTTAAAAAACTCAATAAAGGTTTAGAAAGTAAGGTCTCTCTCTCTCTCTCTCTCTCTCTCTCTCTCTCTCTCTCTCTCCGAATATGCTTGGAAAATTTAAAAACTCAATAAAGGTTTAGAAAGTAAGGTCTCTCTCTCTCTCTCTCTCTCTCTCTCTCTCTCTCTCCGAATATGCTTGGAAAATTGAAAAACTCAATAAAGGTTAGAAAGTAAGGTTCTCTCTCTCTCTCTCTCTCTCTCTCTCTCTCTCTCTCTCTCCGAATGGTTTGTGAAATTTATAAAAACCCAAGAAAGGTTTAAAAAGTAAGGTCTCTCTCTCTCTCTCTCTCTCTCTCTCTCTCTCTCTCTCTCTTAGTTTTTGGTGTAGTTTAATTTTTCCCATTATTCCTTATACATACATTATCTCACGGTAGAGAGAGAATGAAATCATCTTTTGACGACCTTGTTAGTCCCTTATATACATATGATCAGTGCCCAATCCCCCTCTCCACCCATTTAGGACCAGGGTGGGTCAGGCAATGACATCTGATGACACGAAATGGACAAGTCTCTTGGCTCAAACAGTGACACGTGGCTTTGTATTATTATTATTATTATTATTATTATTATTATTATTATTATTATTATTATTATTATTATTATTATTAGCTAAACTACAACCATACTTGGAAAAGCAAGATGCTATAAGCCCAAGGGCTCTAACAGGGAAAAATTGTCCCGTGAGGAAAGGAAATAAAGAAATAAATGAACGATCTAAGAATTAAAGATTAATTAATATAAAAGATTTTAAAAATTTTAACAATTTATAACAGATATATCATATATAAACTATATAAAGACTTATGTCAGCCTGTTCAACAAAAAACATTTGTTGCAAGTTTGAACTTTTGATTGAATATTTCTCCCAAGATTTCAAGGATATTTATGCAAATGATTCCCATCAGGAATTAGGTTTAAGGAACGGGTGAGCAAAGGGATGGGGTTGTGGGAGGTGGGGGAGTAATGGAGTGGACTGGGGCAGGGGGTTTGACCCACTTCTTCATTGGGGACAGCGTCATTTGGAGACATTCGTCTACGAAGGAATTCGCGTGACTCATTCGTCTAGAAAAAGTTCTGAAAGTATTACATTGTCAAATCTCTCTCTCTCTCTCTCTCTCTCTCTCTCTCTCTCTCAATATACCCTTCCTAAAATGTTTGGAAAATTTAAGAAAACTTATCGATAAAGGTTCAGCTCTCTCTCTCTCTCTCTCTCTCTCTCTCTCTCTCTCTCTCTCTCACACACACACACACGAAACATGAAAAGCTTCAATTATCCATCATTTACGGTAGGTTGATTATTTCCTCCCTAACGTTGCAACCTTTCTAAGACCAATCAAAATCTATTCAAAGGATGAAGGACATCCTCACCATTACCACCGCCATCCTCATCATCCTTATCATCATCATCATCATTATCTGGTTGGATGACGAGACACCCTTCCCTACACTAGTCTTCCTGTGGTAACGTCCCTGGCTGGTAAACGCCAGTCTGGGGTTCGAGTCCTGCTCAAACTCGTAAGCTTTGTTGGTCGCTGAAACCTCACCATCTTTTTGATCTAAGGATGGGGGTTTTGGGGAAGTCTATAGATCTATCTGCTGAGTCATCACCAGCCATTAACAGGCCCTCCTTGGTCCTAGCTTGAGTGGAGAGGGATCTTGGGCGTTGATCATATGTATATATGGTCAGTCTCTTGGGCATTGTCCTGTTCTATAGGGCAATGTCACTGTCCTTTGCCTCTGCTATTCAGGAGCGGCCTTTAAACCTTTAAACATGTTTATCACAATTGTACACTTTAACGATATTTTCCTTTTTTATTGTAATCATCCTCTACATCTCACTGATAACAGACCTGGTTTAAGCCTGTCTTCATGAATTGACATGTTTGAATTTTTGTGACCTTTTTCCATTGAAACTCTTGTATATAAGCTCGCTGTCTGTTGAAATAAAGTTAGTTGCATTTATCTCTCCTCTCAGTTACAACCTAACTGCTCGCTCGCACAAAAGGGACGGGGCAAGGTATACCTCCTCCGATTTGATAGTTCATCATTAGTTTTCGCAAAGCGCCGAGATTATGCCATATATTTTTCTTATTTTCACTACTACTACTACTACTACTACTACTACTATTTATACGTTAATTCTTATGTTAGTGTACATTTTTGCCGGTTTGACCATTTAGATCCTATACAAAATATGAAGCGATTTTATTCAAATATGGTCAGTCACAAGGACTTTGCCTTTTCCGTTGTCTCTGCCATTCATGAGCGACCTCTAAACCATAAAACATTTACGGGAGTATCGATTGCTCAAGCCTCACAGGCCCAAGTTTTCGAACTCCGAGATAAAAGGGGTAAACTTGGGGCTTCCTGGGAATGGGAGTGGTTGGGGATTACCTTCATGATAATCAATAATGAGATGAGATATAATTGATTATATTCTTATATATAGGGTGGTAAAAAAGTAGGTTGACAGTAAATGATTCATTTATTTTGGAGATTAAATATACATAAAATTATATTTGTTAACACAATAATTGCATTGACAATTAAATTTTACTGTGACCAATAATACAAAATCCCTTAAATCTTATTGTGAACCAAAATTCAAAAGCTGATACATAAACCTAATCCACTTACCGTCCACCTACTTTTGGACCACCCTGTATATTTCCTTAATTAAAGAAACTGAGACTAAGTGAACCATAAATGGGTGCTTTTACGTATTTAGGGATGTGGTTGCCTATTGGAAACCTCCCTGCCTGGTGATCGCCAGACTGGGGTTCAAGTCCTGTTCAAACTCGTTAGATCCTTTGGTTGCAACAACCTCACAATCCATGTCAGTTAAGGAGAGGGTGTTTGGGTGACCCAGCAGGTACACCCGGTCCTAGCTTAGGTGGATAGTGGGAAGTTGGGTACTGATCATATTACTGTATATAGTTAGTCTTTATCCTGCTTATCTCTGCCATTTATGATTAGCCTATAAATCTTAAACTTTTAACTATAGGTCTACCGGCTTAATGATCAGAATCCATTGCCTGGCCCTCCCTGGTCCTAGCTTGGTTGGAGAAGGGGCTTGGGCTCTGATCATATGATATGGTCAGTCTTTAGGGCATTGTCCTGCTTCCCTTTTCCATTCATGAGCGGCCTTTATACCTTAAACTATAGGTCTACCTGCTGAGAATCGGCAGTCATTGCCTGACCCTCCCTGGTCCTTGCTTAGATGGAGAGTGGGAGCTTGGACGCTGATCTTATGATATGGTCAGTCTCGAGAGCATTGTCTTGCTTGCCTCTGCCATTCATGAGCGGCCTTTAAACCTGCTGAAATAACAGCAGCCATTGCTTGCCCCTCCCTGGTTCTTGTTTGGGTGGAGAGTGGGAGCTCTGACGCTGATCTTATGATATGGTCAGTCTTTGGGGCATTGTCCTGCTTGCTAGGACAATATCATTGTCCCTTGCCTCTGCTATTCATGGACGGCCTTTAAACCTTAAATCTTTAAAACGAATAACCCTCTCGAGTGATAGAATCCAGTGTCTCCTTCTACGACGTCGCTTTGCGCCAACCGTAGAGAGAATCCCGTCTCTGTTCCAGCCACCGAAGTTTATAATGCTATTACTGACGGTATAGTGATGGCAGAGTGCGTCCTAACTCACTCCTCGTTCCCTTGATACTCAACTTAACTCGGCCCAAAAGCTTCGGCAAGATGCTTTATTGCACTTCTCATCTCATTTTTGGTTCCTCTCTCTCTCTCTCTCTCTCTCTCTCTCTCTCTCTATATATATATATATATACATATGTGTATATATATATATATGTGTGTGTGTATGTGTGTGTGTATATATATATATATATATATATAATTTTCCTAATGCGTTAGGAAGATTAAAAACTTACCAATGAAGGTTTAGAAAATCACTCTCTCTCTCTCTCTCTCTCTCTCTCTCTCTCTCTCTCCTTTATGAGTGTATTAAATTGACAAACATGAAACGAACGATTTAAACTGATGAGCAACATCCATTAAAATACAAAAGTTTGAAGAATGAAAAATTACCTGTTTTTTTTTTTTTTTTTTTTTTTTTATACACTACTGTATCCTGAAGGAATTTCAGAAAGGTAAAACTAAATTTCTTACTTTCCCATTACTGGAAAAGAGTGTATTTAAATCCAGATATCCATGTATGCGGAAAATTCATTTCAAAATATTATGTTTATATCTGAAATGAATAATTCAACAGTATGAAAATTATAATTAATAGCTTCACACGGTAGTCTATATACAGCGATTTTCGTATTTCACAATATTCCAAAATGAATTTGTGTCAGCCTGGTTTAAAAGGAGGAATTTTCATTTTCCCGTTATATGAGGATTATTGAACTGTTAACGTAAATTTGTAGTTACGAGCATGAAATTTTTTTCCCTTAAGCCTTTGCCCTGTGGCACCGGTTAAAATACGTACGCTGTTGATACAGGTAAGCCAAAAGGATTGTGTTGCATTGAGGTGGTTGTATCATCATCATCATGTCTCTCTCTCTCTCTCTCTCTCTCTCTCTCTCTCTCTCTCTCTCTCAAGTGAAACAAAGTTATTCAATGAAACGAAATGGAAATTATCCGGTTAAATTTATTTTCATTCTGAGTTTGCATTATTACCCAGAATTCTCTCTCTCTCTCTCTCTCTCTCTCTCTCTCTCTCTCTCTCTCTCTTAGTTGAAACTCAAAGTTATATAATGAAACGAAATGGAAATTATTCAGTAAAATTTCTGTAACATTTTATTTGTTTTCATCCTGAGTTTGCATAATTACCCAGAATTCTCTCTCTCTCTCTCTCTCTCTCTCTCTCTCTCTCTCTCAGGTGAAACTCAAAATTATACAGACACTAAATGGAAATTATCCGATAAAATTTTTGAAGCATTCTTATTTGTTTTCAACCAGAGTAACATTATTACCCAAAAATTCTCTCTCTCTCTCTCTCTCTCTCTCTCTCTCTCTCTCTCTCTCTCTCTCAGTTGAAACTCAAAGTTATATAATGAAACGAAATGGAAATTATTCAGTAAAATTTCTGTAACATTTTATTTGTTTTCATCCTGAGTTTGCATAATTACCCAGAATTCTCTCTCTCTCTCTCTCTCTCTCTCTCTCTCTCTCAGGTGAAACTCAAAATTATACAGACACTAAATGGAAATTATCCGATAAAATTTTTGAAGCATTCTTATTTGTTTTCAACCAGAGTAACATTATTACCCAAAAATTCTCTCTCTCTCTCTCTCTCTCTCTCTCTCTCTCTCTCTCTCTCTCTCTCTAGTGAGTGATGTAAATATCTAATGATAAAAAATTTTATTTGCGTAATGCAAAACATAATGAATTATTGTTATTGTTTTCACCGCACTCACTAATAAAGAGAATCCGTATCCAAAGAGGCAGTGAATATAACAGCGTTAAGAATTAATTACGTAATGTAATTGATAACATACAGCTAGCTTTGGCTTCCTTTGTAGTTATTTTACTCTATAGTTTCTTGAAAGGGCACCAACTCCCCTTCAAGTTTTAAGATGCAAACACCGAAGGTATTCCCTAACGATAGGCGATACGGGTTGTTAAGTTTCCCCACTGAAAACTTTGGATCTCAACTTAGATGTAATCCGATCGTAGATGGGGTCTCGAGAGGGGTGGGGGGTGTGGGTTGTCTTTGGGCCCAACCTTTTTATTGGTACTAGAGGGAAAGGGGATGGGGGGGTGGAGGTGGAGGAGGAGGAAGATGAGAAGAGTAATTTCCATCGGATGCGTTCACTTTGTATTTTGGCTTCCATTTGCACCAAGTTTTTGTATCACTTAGTTTATCTTGCACCTGCTATTCCCAGGTCTCGTCTAGTTTCCAGTCTCTGGAGGGAAATGACTTTCTCAACTCCAATGTTAGAGTTTGTCTCAGTTTATTTTTGAAGGAAATCTTCGTTTTTCACTTTACTTGTAACTTCAAGTCCTCACCTGTGACTTGAAATTTTATTAATTAATAATAATTAGAATTAGGGAATTATTTTGACACAAAAATAAATATTTCTTGTATCCAGACTTCAGAATGAAATGAATTTCTCACCTTTAATATTAGAGTTTCTGAATCTACTTTTAAGGGAAACCTTCGTTTCTCACTTAGTATTTGGTATTTCAAGCCCTCACTACTGACTTTTGAAATTTAATTAATTGATAGTAATTTGAATTAGGAAATTATTTGACTCTACGACATTAAATATAATTGAACAAATGGTGAGGAGAAATGGTCTCGCCCAGTTAATTTTTATATATGTACAGCAGAATATGTAATAATTTGATTTAGAATATTTAAGTATATGAACTATTATTGCAGTGCTTGATTTATAAATTTCTAGTCTGTTAATTTTATCCTTAATATATTTAGCTAAATATGATATTGATATTTACTTGCAATTACTTATTTTAAATCGCTTTAGATAATATTAATTTTCAAGTTATTTCGCTGTCTTTTTCTTTGCTGATTTTAGCACTGTCATGACCATGCTCTACTCAGAAAGCTTGCTTGATATAGTTTCTTAAAAAAAAATAATATTATTATTTTATTGTTATTTGGGGCTTCAGGTTTTATAATTCTCTTTCCTAATTATCAACATCCTAATTATTAACATGAAATAGCATATTGTTATTATTATTATTATTATTATTATTGTTATTATCATTATTATTATTATTATTATTATTATTATTACATGCTTAGATACAGCCCTAGTTGGAAAAGCAAGGTGCTATAAGCCCATGGGACCCAACTGGTTAAAATAACCCAGTGAGTAAAGCAAACAAGGAAATAAATAAACTACAAGAGAAGTTATAAACAATCAAAATGAAATGTTTTTTAGAACAGTAACAACGTTAGATTAGATCTTGAATATATAAACTATAAAAACTTTAAAAAATGAAGTGGAAGAGAAATAACATAAAAACGCTAACGTGAAAATAATCATTATAAACAGATTCTCCTTTCCTCTTTTAATAAATTATTTTATTTGTAGCTGTACCACAAACCTTGTAACAACCATTGTTCTCTAATCTTGGTAGTGCCATATCCTCTGTACCGTGGTTTTCCACTGTCTTGGGTTAGATTTCTCTTTCTTGAGGGTACACTCAGGCAGACTATTCTATCTTATTTCTCTTCTTTTTGTTTTTATGAAGTTTTTATAGTTTATATGATATATCTAATTTAATGTTGCTAATCATCTTGAGATGGTTTATTTTGATTTTTATTACTTATCTTGCAGTTTATTTATTTCCTTTTTTTCATTTCCTCACAGGGCTATTTTTCCCTGTTAGAGCCCTTAGGCTTATAGCATCATGCTTTTCCAACTCTGGGTTGTAGCTTAACTAGTGATAACAGCAACAACAACAACAACAACAACAACAGTAATGATAATAATAATAATAAAAATACTACTACTACTACTACTACTACTACTACTACTAATAATAATAATAATAATAATAATAATAATAATAATAATAATGACTTTGACTTTTGAAAACTTGCCTAGTTCATTTTCATGATTGAATTATCTAAGGAAATTTAATGCAACATTAATATGTCATATTACTTCAAGATTACGTCGACTCCTTCTCGTGCTTTTATATTTTCCTCCCCCTTGGTTTCATAACAAAGTTCCTATGAAGCTGATGTTCAAGGGCTATGAGTTCTTTCATTAAGGAGAACTCCTAAAGGCTGACTTCCTCTCTTTGTAGCAGCATCTTTTGGACCGTAGCCAAAAATCATCTAAAACTTTTGCCATTTTTCTTTTTCTTCGTTCCTTGGGTAACTGGACTGCGTATGCTATGCTCTCTCCTCTCTCTCTCTCTCTCTCTCTCTCTCTCTCTCTCTCTCTCTCACACACACACACACGTCATAAGCATGCTTAATATTAATGAAAAAGGAGGAACATGAATGATATAGCATTTTATAAGGATAATGAAAAGCTTCTTCAAATTGCAAGGAAGAAAGAGGAATTATCCAATAGAAAGAGATAACAGGCTAGCGTATATCAACGTTATTTCTTCAAATGCCACACGCAAAACCTGTAATTACTGATCGCAACATAAGCAAATTGCATTTGATACTCTATTGTGTTAATATTTTGCAAAGTTTACAATAGGCATCCATGTGTAATTAAAAATATAATGAAAGAGATTAAGGGAATTACATCAATTTGAAGTGACGATGAAGTTATATTCTAGACCTTCAGTGACAACTTTTGTAAGTCACTGCTCTCCACTCTCCCTCCACCCATTACGCTAGAGCATACATCCATACATTCCCTACAAATGCCAAGGCATGAGATATAGTCATATTGTGTACATATGGCCTCCATCGTCCCACCTGATCAAATATACAAGGCAGGAAACAGCATAAATATACATTTTGATTTGCACTTCTTTTGTTACCCGGGGTTAGGTTAGTCCCAAACGGTACGTTCTCTCTCTCTCTCTCTCTCGTCTCTCTCTCTCTCTCTCTCTCTCTCTCTCCAGTATGAAATCACACACACACGGGATTGTCCATTGTTGTGAAGCCTTATTCGTATTTTTAGCATTCCCTATGTGACAGTATTTTATAATATACTTTTTCTTAGCGTAGAAGAATTAGTTCTCATACTGTTTTTTTTTTTTCACTCTTTTACGTTCTCTATTTTATATCCTTTCCTCTTGTACTCTTAACCTGTGACATTAAAGTCTCTTTCTTTGATAACTGGTTCTATTCTTCATCACTAACTAGGATTTTCCGATGCACAATCATGATACTGTGTTGTGAAATGAATATAGTTATGGCGTATTGAGGTGTTTGAGGGATTCAATTGATTAATTTGGCTTGGGAAAATAACTTATTATTATTATTATTATTATTATTATTATTATTAGTAGTAGTAGTAGTAGTAGTAGTAGTAGTAGTAGTAGTAGTAGTAGTAGTAGTAGTAGTAGTAGCTAAGCTACAATCTATTTGCAAAGGCAGGATGCTATAAGCCCAAAGGGCTCCAACAGGAATAAATAATCTAGTCTGGAAAGGAAGTAAGAAAATGAATAAACTATGTGAAACAGTAATAAATAATTGAAATAAAATATTTTAAAAACATTAACAACATTAAATGAGACATTACATATATGAAACTATAGTATTGGACTCAAGTCAGGTTGTTCATGTCAGCTTGTTCAACATAAAAACATTTGCTTCAAGTTTAACTTTGAAGTTTTACGGGAAATTGTCTGTTATTGATTGATTTCACAAGAGGTTTCTGTTTGCTTATTTCACATCATGCGATGCAATAGACATGATGGACATTTACTCAGGGATACGCATGACGTAACGCATTCACCACAAGCCATTTTATTCGTATAATTTTTAGTTATTTTAGGGGTGAAATGCGTAAAAGATCTATGTGAATTACACACACAGTTTACACCGTTTGTAGAAAATTGGAGTTTTATGTATATATGTGTATATAGGTATATATATATATATATATATATATATAGATAGATAGATAGATAGATAGATAGATAGATATACTACTCTGTATGTATATTATTGATATATATATATGTATGTATATATATATATATATGTATGTATATATTGTATACATTGTATATATTTATATATATATATGTATATATATACAGTGTATGTATATATAATATATATATATATATATAAAGATGTTTTATCATACATGAAATTGAAATAACACCAAGGGAGTTATACCCGTAAGGCTTAATATAATGCAGAATCTGGTAGCGCGCCTTTGTCGTGGGAAACCAAACCTAACGAATGAATGATATAAGAGTGAATGTCGAATGTCGTTTGTCGTAAAGCCCAGATGTTCACTCCGTCGATTTTTCCCACGTAAGACGATATTGCTCTCCTTGTAGGCTTTTCTTTTATACATATCTAACTTTTAAGGGGGAACTTGTAGCAGCTGGGGGGGGGGGGGGGGGGTGAGGGAGGATTGGCCAGGCTGAGAAGGTCTTAGACTCTTAGTGGATCATCCCCGGATAAAGGCATCTGGATTCTGATCGTGGCACTGTCTCGGGAGGGACTACGAGCGTAAGTTTATTCAATTGTTGCAAATTAGTGGCACAACCTTAAGAGGTCAAAGGTGCTTGATTAATTTGTTCTCCTCTCTCTCTCTCTCTCTCTCTCTCTCTCTCTCTCTCTCTCTGATCGTGGCACCCGACTCGGGATGGACTACAAGCGTAAGTTTATTCGATTGTTGCAAATTAGTGGCACAACCTTAAGAGGTCAAAAGTGCTTGATTAATTTATTCCTCTCTCTCTCTCTCTCTCTCTCTCTCTCTCTCTCTCTCTCTACTCATGCATATCCTTGTAGGAAGAAGGAATATATGAACCTTAACGCCGAGGCCTTTCAGTGTAAATGTATCTCCCGTTGCATATTTGAAAGAGAGAGAGAGAGAGAGAGAGAGAGAGAGAGAGAGAGAGAAAATAACGTTGTAAATTTAATTTTGTATTTTTACACATTCCGATCATGGGAATATGGTTTATCTCTCTTGGAGGTCTGTCTAAAACCAATGAGAAAAATACATATACCTCGATTATAGCTTTATTCCTATTTGGATTTAATTAAAATTTCAGCCAATAATACTGTTATTATGCTTTCAAAATGGAGATATTTTCCCTGAGCCAAAATCTAATATAAATTTAGACTTAATATTTCAAATATAAAATTTAGACTTAATATTTCAAATATAAAATTTAGACTTAATATTTCAAATATAAAATTTAGACTTAATATTTCAAATCTAATATGAATTTGCACTTGTTCTTTCAAATTTAATATAAATTTGGACGTGGCCGTTCAAATCTTATATTGAATTTCGACTTGGTCTTTCAAATCTAATATGAATTTGGTTTTGGACTGTCAATTCTTATAGGAATTTGGACTCTTTTTTTTTTTTTTTTTTTCTTTCATTTACTTTTGCATCTGTTATTTTTTTGTATTTCTTAAACGGAACGTAATTATATTTTATAGATACAGTAAGGGGATTTTTGTATCATCGTTGCAATCTCAATTCTTTTTCTTTTTCATAAAAAAAAAAATCAATTCAGAACGGAACGTCACCTTTAATTCGCGAACCTTGAATCGTTCGGAGAGTAATGACTTATAACTTTTGATTCATAATATTCGATGATTAAAAGAACGCTTTGTCCAATTGTAAATGCATCGCTCATCTAAAAATAGTGCCTTTAAAGCTGCGAACGATTGTAAATTAATTGATGGCCATCTGAATTTTTAAATGCCCTTTGAATAGAGACTCTAAATCCTTTATTTTATCCAGATCATGTTTTTTTTTTCTTTTTTGAGAGAGAGAGAGAGAGAGAGAGAGAGGAGAGAGAGAGAGAGAGAGAGAGAGAGAGAGATTATTGTTCGTTGAACTTTGAAGTGTTAAAAATAGATTATGAATTCGAATATTTCACATATGTAGAAAAATAAGTAGAATGGAGCTGTAGGTATCTGTGTGTATTGTACAGAAACTTTTTATTTGATTGGAATTAATGTGTCAGTCTTTAGGTATTTGAAACTGACCAAGAATAGCAAAGTACAAATTATTTGATGGAGGAATCTCTCTCTCTCTCTCTCTCTCTCTCTCTCTCTCTCTCTCTCTCTCTCTCTCAAATGATGATAAAACAACGAATTTTCAGTAAACACTAAGTGTGTTGGCCAGAAGGTATAATGGGTTGATAGGATTCTATCTTAAGTAAGGCTGTATAGTTATTGTTCCAGAAATCAAATATAGAATGGTAATATGATTCATTGGAATATATTGTGATACCGGATGAAAAAATTTGACGTGGTCCATAAAGTGTGATAAGTAAATGGAGCTTATTCAGATTGAATTAAATCGTTTGATATAATTAAGAAAAATGCTTACATATGTTTTAGATAATGAGAATTGAAAGATATGTTACAAAACGAGGAGTATGTTTTACCTAAGAAAAACCTATGAATGGCAGAGGCAAGGGGCAGTGACATTGCCCTATCAAGCAGGACAATGTCCTAGAGACTGACCATATACACATAAGATCAACGCCCAAGGCCCCCCCCCCCCTTCCAACTAAGCTAGGACCAAGGAGGGCCAAGTAATGGCTGCTGATGACTCAGCAGATAGACCTATAGGTTCCCCCAAACCCGACATCCTTAGTTCACAATGATGGTAAGGTTGCAGCGACCAAAGAAACTAACGAGATTGAGTGGGACTCGAACCCCAGTTTGACGTTCACCAGTCAGGGACGTTTCCACCTCAGCTACCACAGTAATCACTGGATGTTTACTCAATGAAAAACAGACAATGGGTGTTTTGGTCGAAGGACAACAATGAGCATTATGAAAACGGAGTGTATTAGTTGCGCTAACCGACAAGAAATCAATATATAAAATGTATGGGTGAGGTTGATAGGTGAACCTGTTCACAGAAATTATTAGATATAATCCAATAGCCACTTTCCTCTTGGTACGGGTATTCGAGACTCTTTAGCTATGGTAAGCAGCTCTTTTAGGAGAAGGACATTCCAAAATCAAATCAATATTCTTTATTCTTAGGTAATGCCATAGCCTCTGCACCATGGTCATCCATTGTCTCGGGTTAGAGTTCACTTGCTTTGGGGGTACACTCAGGCACCTTTTTTTTAGAGAAAAAGAAACTTAACGATCTTAGTGAATAGTTCAATAGTCAATGTCCCAACTGATTCGTTTAGAGTTTGACTAAAGCCCATATACAATCACTTAATAAAAATCGTAAAATTTGGACTGGAAATTGCTGGTGCTTGGCTGCTTTGGTTAGGTGCGTTGCTTACACAGGGCAGTTTACGTTATACAGAGATCCAGACTTGAAGTGGATCGATAGTAGAGGGGGATCACTCTCCGGGTTTGACTATACAGTGAAACTTGTCATTTTAATTACAACCACTAAAAAGTAATGCATTAGTTTAGTTTCTTTTACAGGGCCGTCATACTAGTTATATAATCCATAATGTCAAAAAATATGAAAACAATTTTTAGAATAATAGATTTAAAAACCACGCTCTCCAAAAATCATTTTAAATATTGAGGACGATTCAAAGTTCACTGGTGATAACAGATCACTTCGTTAAAGTTAATCTGCTCCTTGATAAACTAACAAACGAAAGGGGAACAGAGAGACTTAGAAGAAATAGCGTCATCCAATTGAAGATAGCATCTAAATCAACTGTTCAGGATATATCGGAAGAATAGGACAATTTTGAAACTAGGAAGATGTTGATTGGTTTTAAGGTTGTGGTGGCCTATTGGAAACGTCCTTGCTTGGCGATCGCCGGACTGGGATTCGAGTCCCACTCAAGCTCGATAGTTTCTTTTAGTGTCTGCAATCTCCCCATACTTGTGAGGTAAGGACGAGATGGGTGGTTTTGGCGGAGCCTATAGGTCTACCTGCTGAGTCAACTACCCGGGTCCTAGCTTGGGTAGAGAGGTGGCTTGGGTACTGATCATATGTATATATGGTCAGTCTTTAGTTTATTGTCCTGTCTCTTGGGCATTGTCACTGTCCCTTGCCTCTGCCATTCATGAACGGTATTTAAACCTTTTAAAATCTTTAGCTTGACATGACCCACTACCTTACCTAGACTACTCCTCCCTTTCTTGATTTATTTACTTATTACCTCTGATGAAAAGACTTTTTGCCTAGTGGACGAGCCCGGTGGAAACGAATAAGAAGTTAGGACATCCCTTAGGGTGACCCTGATATTCTTGTTTGGGGTGAAAGCGAGGTAGACGAGCAACGTTATTATATCGGGACTTCTCGTCTCCACGTGGATGTATTTGCATACGTATGTTCCCCTTGGCGGAATGAACTTTCTTCCATCGCTCATGAGAGGCAGAAGCATTTCCTTCTCCCCTCTTTTTTTATATATCATGTGAGATGGTCTATGTGTGACGCCGCTGATGCTCGCTGTTTTTTTTTTCTTTCTTTTTTTTTTTTTTTTTTTGAAAGACCTGATTTTTATTTACGAAAGACTTGATTTTTTATTTACGAAAGACCTGAATTTGTTTTTTTATTATTTTTTTACGAAAGACCTGATTTTTATTTACGAAAGACCTGTGGTTTTTTTTTTTTTTTTTACGAAAGATGTTTTTTTACGAAAGACCTGATTTTTTTTTTAAGAAAGATTTTTTTTTTGTTTTTTTACGAAAGACGTGTTTTTTTTTTTTTACGAAAGACCTTTTTTTTGTTTTTACGAAAGACCTTTTTTTGTTTTTTACGAAAGACCTTTTTTTTGTTTTTTACGAAAGACCTTTTTTTGTTTTTTACGAAAGACCTGATTAGTGTTTTTTTTTCCCGAAAGAACTGATTTTTTTCTCGAAAGACCTGTTTTTTTTTCTTTTTCGAAAGACCTGATATTTTTTTTTCTCTCTTTTACGAAAGACCTGCTTGAAGAAGTGGCTTT
Organism: Palaemon carinicauda; assembly: GCF_036898095.1. Lineage (NCBI taxonomy): Eukaryota > Metazoa > Arthropoda > Malacostraca > Decapoda > Palaemonidae > Palaemon > Palaemon carinicauda. The sequence goes on from NC_090729.1 coordinate 122,574,033, forward strand.
ACATGCGAGTTGTGCCAGGTCGCTGTTATCGTTTTACCAAAACCATAAAGTGGGCTATATTTCATTCTCTCTCTCTCTCTCTCTCTCTCTCTCTCTCTCTCTCTCTCTCTCTCTCTCTCTCTCTCTCTTTTATCAGATGGGAAGTTTCACTTTTGCTTCAACTTTATTTTCTCCTTTGCGTTTTAGGTATATGAATTTTCATCAGCACTGAATAATTTCTATGATGAATATATCGACAGAATTTCCATGTAGGTTAGAGTTAAAGTCTGGTTTCTGTTCCAGTTTCATCAGAATAGATGCTCACCAGAACGTCAGCCGGGCAAGCCCAACCCCCCACTGTGGTGCCCAACCACAGCATTGGCTTCCCCAGTAAACAGCTTAAACTCACGGTCCTGGGCGGGGATCGATCTGCTGCCATGCAAATGCTAGGCGAACGCGTTACCGCTGTACTAGCCAAGAGGCTTTTATTTGTCAATGAAAGAATTATTTAAGTAGAAAAAAACTTGAAATTAATTAAGTTATTACTTAAAAGAGGAGATTGGAAGATGAAAAAAAAAAAATTACATATTTTTTCCAAAATTGCTGATGTAAGAAATTAAAGTTCATAAAACAAACTATGATTTAAAAGTTGTTTAGAGTTATAAGAAATAAAAAGGTTAAAAATGATAAAAATAATTTCAGAATGTTAAATGCTTCGGTTACCTGAATATGTATATTCACAAGGATAAGGATTTTGATGCTCTCATCCCACCCTTTTACTTTCTCTCTCTATCTTCTTATTTTTTTTTCATTCTTCCATTCACGGTGTTGTGGAAGAAAGCGTGAGGGAAATAAAAGAAGGAAGAATGGGCCTCCAAATATATCGAAAATATTGGAATGTTGTGTCAGGCTAGAAAGAAAATGTGGGAAGAATTGAAAAGTACAAAAAAAAAAAAAAAAAAAAAAGAATTGTTGCCCCAAAGCTTTGAAATAACCCCCTCTTTTTTTCAAAGGCAGGAAGAGAGAGAGAGAGAGAGAGAGAGAGAGAGAGAGAGAGAGAGAGAGAGAGAGAGAGAGAGAGAGAGAGAGAGAGAGAGAGAGAGAGAGAGAGAGAGAGAGAGTAGGGAAAGCAGGAAGGGAGGTTAGAGAGAAAGACCAGGAATGAAAATGTATTGGCGAGAAGGGGTGAATATGTGAAAAGATAGGATCTGTGTAGAAATAATTATGAAAATTACGCACAGTATTAGAACATTGTTTAAAAAAAAAGGAAATATACAGAATATACAGTATATTAATAATCGACTAGAGCCATTGTTATACGCATAAGAATCCATCAATAATAAGTACTAAATAATTCATAGATTTTCGCGCAATACGGTAAACCTGATAAGCTACATGTCTAAAATTTTCACCAGCAATAAGTAGCATTACAATGAGGTCATTTTAACAAGAAAGGTAGGAATTTTAGATCTTGTAGTGTATTAGAAATATGTTTAAAAATTTCTCTTGGAGGGAAAATTGCATTTCTCAAATGTTAAATCATTATAAGAAAATCCTTTAAGTCTTCTTGAATCCTCCATGTCTTATCCCCTTAAAGACAAGGCATAAATAACATCACAATTAAGTAATTTTAACATGAGAGGTAAGAATTCTATACCTTGTAGTCTATGGAGTTTGTGTAAAAATCTTCTCTCTTGGAGGGAGTATTGCCCTCCTCCATGTTAAATCATTTAAAAAAAAATCTCTTAAGTCTTCTCATTTAACCTGAGACCTGGAATCCTCCATGTCTTATTTCCTTAGGGACAAGGCATAGATAACATTAAAATTAGTTCATTTTAACACGAAAGTTAGGAATTCTATATCTTGTAATCTATGGAGATTGAGTTTAAAAATCTTCTCTCTTGGAGGGAGAATTGCCTTCCTGCATGTTAAATCATTTTCAGAAAATCTCTTAAGTCTTCTCATTTGACAACTCCTCCATTACAATGAGGTCTTTTAAATACGAGAAGCAGGAATTTTATATCTTTTAGTTTATGAAAATATTCATAAAGATCTCTTGGAGGGAGTATTGCCTTTTCTCCATGGTAAATCATTTCAAGAAAATCTATTAAGTCTTCTCGTTTGACCTGAGACATGGAATCCTTCATATCTTATCCCCTTAAGGACGAGGCATAAATAACATTACAATGAGGTCATTTTAACACTAGAGGTAGGAATTCTAGATATTTTAGTTAAAGAAAAATATATATAAAAATCTTCTCATGGAGGGAGTATTGCCTTTTCTCCATATTAAATCACTTTTAAGAAAACTCTCAAGTCTTCTCATTTGACGAATCCTCCATGTCTTATCCCCTTAGGGACATATCTCTAAAATCTTCCCCTTATGTTCATCCAAAAACCTTGTTCGGGCAACTTGACCTGCTTTATATTAGAGTGAGTGAGTTGGAAGCCATGCGTACGGTCTCCCTCGACTGCCAGCTACGCTTAAGGGCCAAGGCTCTCGTATTTTAGATCCTGTCCTCAACGAAAAGTCAATACATTGGGCTTGCTGCAGGACTTTCTTGGTATTGACAGGTGCCGTGTTTTTTTTTTTTTCCTACGTTTTTCTTGTTTTTGGATGTTTTCAGGTTTCTCTCTTGCAGGCTCTATTTTTGGTTCTTTCATGTTTCTTGCGTAGAGTCGATTTTGAGGTAATATTTTGATCGTTATTTTCTTTTAGTCTTCTTAATTTTATTAATTTCTTTATGGTAAAAATAGACATAAACCACTGTTCAGTCAGTTGCGTTGTTTTTTCTTAAATATTTATATTAATCATTTGTATCTTTTTGTTATGAATAGGCTCTAATTTTAGTACTTCCACTTATTTATAAATATCGGGCATTGTTCTCAGCATATTCATTTATGGCTCTAAAAGACTGGTATTCTTTTTACTCGTGGAATCCCATATTTTTCTCAAAAGATGATAATAAGTTTATTAAAATAATTTATTATTTTCGCGTATAAACTATCAAAATTATTTTTAATATTATTACTTGGTAAGCTACAACCCTAGTTGGAAAAGCAGGATGCTATAAGCTCAGGGGCTCCAAAAGGGAAAATAGCCCAGTGGGGAAAGGCAACAAGGAAAAATAAAATCTTTTAAGAACAGTATCAACATTGAAATAAATATTTCCTATATAAACTATAAAAACTCTAACAAAGCAAGAGGAAGAGAAATAAGATAGAATAGTAGGCGATAGATAGAATAGCCTGTGAGTTGCATTCTTAAGGGATGATAATAAGTTTATCACATTGATGAATTATTCTTTAATATTTGTGAATTTTTTTGCTTATAAACTTAGACATCAATGACTCTCAACACATGAGAAAACGCCAAAGAAATATTGTAGCAAATTCTCTGATATTTTTGGTCGGCGAGGATCATTTTAAAAAGTAAACATCAAGCGAACCAACTAGCTTTTGATTTACGCAAGGCCACATAATGCAATTTTGTTAAGACAATAAAGTTTTTTTTTTTTTATTTAAACATTTTTGACATTTATTTTTAATAGATTTTAATAGAATACGGTTTAATGCGTAATTTGTAATAGTTTTACATCCCCCCCCTCTTTTTTTTTTTTTTTTACTATATTCTGTTTAGAACGTTTCTTTTTATTAGATTTCAATATAAAAAGGGATAATGCGTAATATGTAATAGTTCTATATCATGATTTTTTTTTATACATTGAAATTTACTATATTCTGTTTAGAACGTTTCTCTTTATGAGATTTTAATAGAATTAGGAATAATGAGGGATTTGTAATAGCTCTACATCCTTTGTTTTTGTATTTTGAAATAAATAAAAATTTACTATATTCTGTTTAGATCGTTTATCTTCATTACATTTTAATAGTATTAGGGATAATGCGTAATTTGTAATCAATTTAGTTATATATCCTGTTTTTTCTGTGTGTTTTCAATCGAATTAATCCAGATTTACCGTATTCTATCCAGATTTTTTAATGTTTTCACAAAACCCGATTCTACATTCCCATTTGTCTTATATTAGATTTTAATAGACTTAGATATAATACGTAATTTATAATAAATTTAGTTTTACATCCTGTTTTATTTCTGTTTTCAATTAATTTGTCTTGGGTAGTGCTATAGCCTCTGTATCATTTGTCTTCCGCTGTCTTGGGTTAGAGTTCTCTTGCTTGAGGGTACTCTCGGGCACACTATTCTATCTTATTTCTCCTCCTCTTGTTTTGATTGAAGTTTATATAGTTTATATAGGAGATATTTATTTTAATGGTGTTACTCTTCATAAAATATCTTATTTTTCCTTTCCTCACAGAGCTCTTTTCCCTATTGGAGCCCCTGGGGCTATAGCATCCTGCTTTTCCAACTAGGATTGTAGCTTAACAAGTAATATCAATATTAATATATTATCAAATTAATCCAGATTTACCATATTCCGCATTCCCGTATATCCTACCGCCACCGTGAAAGCCTGACGCTATTGTACCAACCGTGTGTCACACGATCGTACATAGTAACGACATTTCTTTTTTGTGTATATATTATGCTTGTATCTTCGCTCTCCACTCGCACTAAAAAGAATCTGAAATAACATGTATGTTTTTCTCACCGTTAAATGTTAACCGTAGCGGTGTCGGTTGAACAGGAAATTTCCTGTTGCATTGAACCTGAAATAATGTGTCTGTTTTTCTCACCGTTAACTGTTAACCAGTGCGATGTCGGTTGAACAGGAAATTTCCTGTTGCATTGAGTTTTTGTATATAAAGGAGAGTGTTCTGTAATAAAGCTACTCGGTTGCTTTCATCCTCTCTTTGAGTCACAACCTTCTCTCGGCTCGTCACACCATGTTTAGTCAGATGCTTTTATAAGAAGAACTTTAGGAAAATAGAGCAGGATCAATTGCTTTTGTGCGTTAGAACGGGATGGAAGCAGGAGAAAATTGAGAGGAGGTAGGGAGGAGGATTATTTCCTCCTCCTCCTCCTCCTCTTCCTCCTCCTCCTCCTCCTCTTTCTGCAAATGCTGCCGCATGTTTGTGAACGGAGATAAATCGATTGATTAATAGATAAATATGTTGGTTGGGTGTCAATCATCATCATCATCATCATCTCCTCCTACGCCTATTGACGCAAAGGGCCTCGGTTTGATTTTGCCAGTCGTCTCTGTAAGCATCACCATGTCCTCCTACGCTTATTGACGCTAAGGGCCTCAGTTAGATTTCGTTAATCGTCTCTTATCTTGAACTTTTAAATCAATACTTTGCCATTCATCATCTACTTAACGCTTCATAGTCCTCAGCCACGTAGGCCTGGGTCTTCTAACTCTTCTAGTGCCGTGTAGAGCCCAGTTGAAAGTTTGGTGAACTAATCTCTCTAGGGGAGTGCGAAGAACAAACCCAAATCATCTCCATCTACCCCTCACCATGATCTCATCCACATGTGGCACTCGAGTAATCTCTCTTATAGTTTCATTTATAATCCTGTCCTGCCATTTAACGTACAATATCCTTCTGAGGGCTTTGTTCTTAAATCCACAATATAGCCTGATTTTTGTATGTAATTTCAGGGTATTTAATTTCCAAATTTTACTTAACCTAGCCATTGTCTGATTTGCTTTTTTTTCAAACTCAAATTCTAAAGATCCTGTATTAGATATCAGAGTTCCTAAATATTTAAATGATTCCATCTCATTAATCCTTTCTCCTTCCAAGGATATTTCATCTTCCAATGCATATTCCGTTCTCATCATCTCTGTCTTTCTTCTATTTATCTTGAGCTCAAACTCATGTGATATTTCATGCATTCTAGTAAATAAACTTTGCAAGTCCTGTGATGTTCTGCTAATAAGGACAGCGTAATCAGCATACTCTAGATCAGCTAATTTCCTCTTATCAATCCATTCTAATCATTCTCCACCATCCCCAACTGTTATATGCATTACAAAATCCATGAGGAGGGTAAACAACATAGGTTATAACACATTCCCTTGTAGTACTCCGCTGTTCTCTGCAAATTTATTTGATATGACTCCACTAACATCAACTTTGCGCTTGCTGTTGTGACGGGCCGAGAGAGGGTTGTGAACTCAAAGGCAGGATGCAATCAACTGAGTTGTTTATTAAGGAACACTCTCCTTTATATACAAAACCTCAAGGCAACAGGACATAACCTGTTCGAGAGACAGACAATGTTACAGAGCAAAACCGGAGACATGATCATTCAGGTTCTTTTTAGTGCGAGGGAAGAGCGCAGATACAAGCATAATATATACAAAATAATTATGTACAATTGTGTGACACACGGTTGGTACACTATGCTCATGAACAGACTTAATAAAATTGACATATTTAAGAGGAACTCCACAATAACGCTGGAATCCCCACAAAATTGGCCGGTGAACACTATCAAAGGCTTTTTCATAGTCCACAAATGCCATCAAAAGGGGATTTCTATATTCGACACATTGCAGTACCACATGTCTTAAAATGTAAATTTGGTCAGTACAACTTCCACCTTTTCTAAATCGTGCTTGTTCATCTCAGCTTTTCACCAATCTTTCTCTCTAGTAGTCTCTCTAGAATGGCCATACTATATATTGTCATAGCAACTGGCGTAAGTGTGATGCGGCTCTAATATGGAAATATGTTATGAAACAAACAAACATACACACACACAAACCGAGGGTGAAAACATAACCTATTTCCAGCTTTGTTGCAGATGGTAATAAACCAGGGCTGCCAGGTTGGTCTTTTTTTCAGGCCAAAAAATCTTAAATTTGTCCTTTTTTAAATTGGTTGGCCATCAGTAATACGAAAATAGGTGGGCCTTAAATACTATATTTTTGGCCATTTTCTAATAATGAGTTGGCCTTTTCTCATTTAGAAAACCTGGCAACCCTGTTTAATGAACACATAATACAATGTAGTGTTGTTTATCAACTCCCCCCCCCCCCACCCCACATATTCCATTAATTTGTGATCCACCCACTACCCACCCACCCTCGTCAAATCTCTGTTGCATTCCTCCCAACTTTCAATTCTGTCGAATCTGCTTAGCGACAAGTACCAGCTGATTTGTCTTCTGGCTCTATATTGTTCTGATAATGGATTTCCCTTGTTGTGCTCTGTCGGAACTATTTGTTGTGCCCTCCGGGCATATGTTATTCGGGATGCCGTCGTTCCGTTTACTCCTTCGTCATTCCGTCTCCGCATTTTGTGGCCGAAGGGCGAAGGATCCCCAAGTTTGGAGCTTTTCGATATCGAACGGGAGGATATTAAATTTTCCCAATAGAGAGGTTTAGCCATGAAGATATACTTTATGTTGTGGCAAAGAAAATGTCTGTCAATTTTCATTATTATTATTATTATTATTATTATTATTATTATTATTATTATTATTATTATTATTATTATTATTTGATATTACTGAATATTTATTTATTATTATTATTAATACTATTATTATTATTATTGTTATTATCTGATATTAATGCATTTTTCGATTACTAATATTACCATTATTGTTATTGTTATGATTATTATTATTATTATTATTATTATTATTATTATTATTATTATTATTTTATATTAATGCATGTTTTTCGATTATAAGCGTAATTTGTTAGAGTATTATGTTACAGTAGTTCAGTAAT
>NC_090729.1:122584181-122601681 GCF_036898095.1 Palaemon carinicauda
TTACTGTGTTTTGCTTGATCGCAATCTTTAAATCAGTCAATCAAATTCTGAACCTTCGCATGGTTAAATAAAGAGTAATAATCGGCATTTCTCATATTATTAAGTAAGTTGGTTTGTTGACGTGAAGGATATGATCAAATTTATGTATACTTTTCTTAAATTCCATTATTTAAAAATAAAGTTTACAATGAGTTCGTATTTTAGAATATATTCATACAACTCTTTATCGCTGTCATGTTTTATTTTTAGTTGTGATTACTTCCATATTTCTTATTTTTAATTTTTAGAAGTTTTTAACTAAATATTTTTTTTTTTCGTTAATTCCGGCTAATCATTCGCTTGTTATTACATATGTTTTGTCCATCAAGAAATCATTGTATTCTTATTACACAGTTAGACATCCAGAGTTTATTGAGAAACTATGAAACGAGTGGTTACATTCGCCACTCGTTCCGACTTAAGAAGCCCGCCTACTTGTTAGAAGAGTCCTTGGTCTGGTAAGAAGTGTTTCCTTCTGGGTATCTACAGATTTATGGTCCATTTGCGAGTTGAAAGTGAATTTGACCAAATGTGTGATATTCCCTCCGTCAAAACCGTAATGCCGCTTGCCTATCGTCATAGTAAGTTTCACAGATGTTTAGTGTTTTAATCATTTATTAGATTTAATTGTAAATAGCCAAGCGTTGTTGTTGATACCCAAGTCAATATTATATTCATACGCATGTGTTTAGACTTATTGTTAGTGTCTCCGAGCTAAGTGTTAGGATGCCAGAAAACTTAACATAAATCAAGATCTCCGAACAGATTTGGTTATACGTTTCAATACCAACAATATACTGAAGAAAGCTAGTCTTTTCCTTTTTTGGCCAATTTGGTTCTGATGTAGCTATGTATATAATTGCCCAGTATACCGAATAATGATGGATTTTCGCTAATACCTTTATTTTTATAAAAAGAAATTATTATGGCATTTATTAATTTCATTGCTAATGTTTATCGCTCGATCATTATACAGTCGCGTTTTCTTAATTGCGTACGAGATAGACGTCATTGTCTAGGTTTTTCGACCATGAATTTGTGAAAGGGCTACTTCACCCATCAAGATTTCCCCTTCGAACAGGTAGTTGAGGTTTCCTGTAGAGGTATGACAAAATGTTTTCTCTTATATATATGCATCTGAGAACTGTGTGTGGTGTAAGAGATGCTAGGTTTTAGCGAATATAAACTTTGAATGGCTTGGTTGTATATTTCTGGTTCAGTGGAATTGGTAACATGATAATGCTATAATTTTGCCCATTACTTTAATTAAACAAATAAATCTCTCAAATATTACGAACCTTTTTGTGTTCGAGTAATTCATAGGCTTTACGGAGATAGTGAGTTAAGTGTAAATGAAAAAAAAAATGCCTGTTCTTGACTAAATGCTAATTTTAAGTGCTACAGTAACGCACGACTGGTATAACCACTTCATAAGTTGCCTGACAGTTCAGTAATCCTTTTCATTTCGTTACTGTAACACACCCTCCCCATTCCCTATTTGGTCAGTTTTATTGAAGCCTAGATGATTTAAGGATAGTTAAAATGGCTAGGTATTTTTATTAGCTGAGTTTCTATTCCTAACCTCTTTAAGCCTATCTACATATTGCCCTTAAGTGTAATGAACAAGAGGTCGTCCAGCATTTTGCTCTTGCTAAAGTCTTTTGTCTAAAGTCTATGGAAAAGCCTAAACGGTTAAAATAATATCACTTTACGCTTTAGAGGTTGACGTTAGGAAACCGAAGTAAACCTGAAATATGTTGTAAAATTGGTTTAGAATAAAAGTATATTTTTACTTGCCATACAATCATTTTATTTTATATTGCACGAATGTTACGTAAGGGTTTGCTAGCGTTTTGGGAATTTAAACGAACCCATTGTTAGATAAGTTACACAAGTATAAAACTAGTTAAATAATAGGTTAAACTGTCAATTTTTTACCATGCGAGCACTCGTATAGGTAATTATACTTGAATAGTAACCCGGATGACGTGCTCAGCACATGGATGTAACGCTTTCCAGAAGAGGAACCATTATGATTTAATTCGACGCCACCTACACGAACCATATACATTTCCAACTGCTTATCTTGTGGTTATCTATTTCTGACCCTTAATATTGCTACAGTTAACTTTTCGTTTCCTCACCCAAAATCCTGGTCGGCCACACACATTCCCCATAATTGTTAAAGGATGGGTGGTGAAAAATCACGAATGGGTTATTTGCCCCCCAATATTTATGGTCAGAAATGGATGAAACATAAGATTGCGAGTTAGTAAAATATATGGTTTATGTATTTGGCCTGAAATTAAAGTATGAATATACCGAAGTTTGCAAGAAATTGGTACCATAGTTATCGTTTAACCAAGTTAATTGAACTTCCCATTACTTCGATTTTGTTATATATATATATATATATATATATATATATATATATATATATATATATATGATTTTTTTTTTTTTTTGAGAAAGGTCCACCGAATCGTAAGTTGGCGAAAAATTACTGCAATGTTTCCGTGTGACTTTACGAGTAATCCACTGGAAGAGTTTTAGTTTTAGGAAGGTTCTTTAGAAGGAGTTTGAGTAAAGTTAGACTTTTACCATAAATGAATTAGGTTGTTTATAGAAACCATACTGCAAATATTTCTGTTGTCCTCGGAGCCGACTATATGGTCATTTGATCTTTTCAAGTGTAGCTCTATCCAAATGCGTTTATTCGTTCTTGAAGTGGGGGATTTAAATGGTAAAATTAAGCTAGATGGTTGGATGAATTAAAACAAAATTATACCCCAAATTTCCGTAAATATTTTGAAATTTTCAGTGAACATGATGAACAATTTTCCTTCCCAAAATTGGTCTGGAAGGACCATTTGTCAATGAAAGTACTAGACCAGCAGTTTCAGTGCCCATTCGCGGTGTAGTCTTGTATTTTAGTTCTTATAAACTGTATAAAAAACATAGTTACCTAATGCTAAATGCATCTTTAGTGTAAAAAAAATACACCCGAGTTGAATGTAGAGTATATAATATTAAATTATACTTATTTTTAGTTTATTTTAAATGTCGAATCGCTAGTACTTAACATGAAGGGTCTTAAATTGCACTATAAAAAATTTCCCGTAAAAACGGTAAAAAAAATCCTGTAATAGTGCCAAGAATTTGCCGTCTTAAAATCGGATATATCTACGTTAAGGAGTTATATTACGTTCACCAACCCGTAAAAGATAAAATTTATTTTACTGAAATACGACTGAGAACGGTATATATTTTTTTACCTTGAATATCCCATTAGAATTACGGTTCAAGTGTGTATGATGTATTAAACTCGCACATAAGAAATAATCAGCTGTTATTTGAGGCACGTCTTGCTACTTTATGTATATCAGTTACTTGCTATTTTACCTACATAAATTAATTGCCACATTACGTATATCATTAGCTTGCTACTTTACGTATGTCAATAACCTGCTACTTTGTATATAAATTAATTGCTACTTTAGGTATACTTTATCAATTAATTTCTACTTTACGTATATAAGTTTACTTCAAGGATATTAATTAATTGCTGCTTCACGTATTGCGATTACATGTAAAAAAAAAATAATTTACTTGCTAATTTATGTATATGAATTACTTGCTACTTCACATATCGATTACTTGCTACTTAAGGTAGCTGAGTTACTTGCTAGTTTACGCATGTCAATTACTTGCTACTTTCCGTATATCAGTTACTTGCTACTTTACACAAATCATTTACTTGCTACTTTACATATATCAATTACTTGCTACTTTATTTGTGTCAAATACTTGCTACTTTGCTGCATATATCAATTACTTGCTACTTTACATATATCAATTACTTGCTACTTTATTTGTCAATTACTTGCTACTTTGCATATATCAATTACTTGCTACTTGTTGTATATCAATTGTTTGCTATTTTACATATTTCAATTACTTGCTACTTCACGTATATCAATTATTTACAACTTAGTTTATCATTTACTTGCTAATGTACATATGTGAATTACTCGCTACTTCACGTATATCGACTACTTGCAACTTAAAATTACTTGCTACTTTACGTAGCTCAGTTATTTGCTACTTCACGTATATCAATTACTACTATACGGTTATTAATTGCTTGTTTCTTTACACATATAAGTTCCTTGCTACTTTATATATATCAATTACTCACTCACTTGCTACTTTACATATATCAATTATTTTCAACTTTATCTTTTACTTGCAATTTTATGAATATCAGTTACTTGTAACTTTGTTTATAGTTTACTTGCTACTTTACATATAACAATTACTTGCTACTTTGCATGTATCAATTATTTGCAACTTCATCATTTACATGATACTTTACATATATCAATTACTTGCTACTTTACTTATATCAATTATTCGCTACTTCACGTATATCAATTACTTGCTACTTTGTGTCTCTCAATTACTTGCTGCTTTACGTATATCAATTACTTTATACTTTTCGTATATCAATTATTTGCTACTTTATGCATCAATTACTTGCTACTTTACGTATATCAATTACTTGCTAGTTACGTATATAAATTACTTGCTACTTTACGTATATCAATTACTTGCTACTTTGTGTCTTTCAATTACTTGCTGCTTTACGTATATCAATTACTTGCTACTTTACGTATGTCAATTATTCGCTACTTTACGTATGTCAATTACTTGCTACTTTACGTATATCAATTACTTGCTAGTTACGTATATAAATTACTTGCTACTTTACGTATATCAATTACTTGCTACTTTACGTATGTCAATTATTCGCTACTTTACGTATATCAATTACTTGCTACTTTGCGTATATCAATTACTTTTTACTTATCGTATATCAATTATTTGCTACTTTATGCATCAATTACTTGCTACTTTACGTATGTCAATTGCTTGCTACTTTATGTATATCAATTACTTGCTGCTTTACGTATATCAATTACTTGCTACTTTACGTATGTCAATTACTTGCTGCTTTACGTATATCAATTACTTGCTGCTTTACGTATGTCAATTACTTGCTGCTTTACGTATATCAATTGCTTGCTACTTTACGTATGTCAATTACTTGCTACTTTACGTATATCAATTACTTGCTACTTTGCTTATATCAATTACTTGCTACTTCACGCATATCAATTACTTGCTACTTCACGCATATCAATTACTTGTTACTTCACGCATATCAATTACTTGCTACTTTACGTATATCAATTACTTGCTACTTGCTTATATCAATTACTTGCTACTTTACGCATATCAATTACTTGCTACTTCACGCATATCAATTACTTGTTACTTTACGTATATCAATTACTTGCTACTTTACGTATATCAATTACTTGCTACTTTATGTATATCAATTATTTGCTGCTTTACGTATATCAATTACTTGCTACTTTACGTATGTCAATCCCTTGCTGCTATACGTATATCAGTTACTTTTTACTTTTCGTATATCAATTATTTGCTACTTTATGCATCAATTACTTGTTACCTTACGTATATCAGTTACTTGCTACTTCACGCATATCAATTACTACTTTATGTATATCAGTTACTTGCTACTTTATGTATATCAGTTACTTGCTACTTAACGTATATAAATTATTTTCTAATTTACGTATATCAATTACTTCCTACTTTATGTATATTGCTACTTTATGCATATCAATTATTTGCTACTTCATGCATATCAATTACTTGCTACTTCATGCATATCAATTACTTGCTACTTTACGCATATCAATTACTTGCTACTTTACGCATATCAATTACTTGCTACTTTATGCATATCAATTACTTGCTACTTTATGCATATCAATTACTTGCTACTTTATGCATATCAATTACTTGCTACTTTACACATTAATTACTTGCTACTTTACGCATATCAATTACTTGCTACTTTACGCATATCAATTACTTGTTACTTTATGCATATCAATTATTTGCTACTTTACGCATATCCATTACTTGCTACTTCACGCATATCAATTACTTGCCACTTCACGTATATCAATTACTTGCTACTTTACACATATCAATTACTTGTTACTTTATGCATATCAATTATTTGCTACTTTACGTATATCAATTACTTGCTACTTTACGCATATCAATTACTTGCTACTTTACGTATATCAATTACTTGCTACTTTACGAATATCAATTACTTTCTACTTTACGCATATCAATTACTTGCTACTTTACGAATATCAATTACTTGCTACTTTACACATATCAATTACTTGCTACTTCATGCATATCAATTACTTGCTACTTTACGAATATCAATTACTTGCTACTTTACACATATCAATTACTTGCTACTTCATGCATATCAATTACTACTTGCTATTTCATGCTATCAATTACTTGCTACTTCACGCAAACCAATTACTTGCTACTTTACGCATATCAATTACTTGCTACTTTACGCATATCAATTACTTGCTACTTTACGCATATCAATTACTTGCTACTTTACGCATATCAATTACTTGCTACTTTACGCATATCAATTACTTGCTACTTTACGCATATCAATTACTTGCTACTTTACGCATATCAATTACTTGCTACTTTACGCTTATCAATTATTTGCTACTTCACGCATATCAATTACTTGTTACTTTACGTATATCAATTACTTGCTACTTTATGTTTATCAATTACTTGCTACTTTACGCATATCAATTACTTGCTACTTTATGTATATCAATTACTTCCTACTTTACGTATGTCAATTGCCTCCTACTTCACACATATCAATTACTTGCTACTTTACGTATATCAATTACTTGCTACTTTACTTATATGAATTACTTGCTACTTCACACACATCTATTACTTGCTACTTTGCGTATATCAATTACTTGCCACTTTACGGATATCAATTACTTGTTACTTCACACCTATTACTTACTACTTTGCATATATCAATTACTTGCTACTTTGCGTATATCAATTACTTGCTACTTTGCATATATCAATTACTTGCTACTTTATGCATATCAATTACTTGCTACTTTATTACATCAATTACTTGCTACTTTAGTATATCAATTACTTGCTACTTTATGCGTATCAATTACTTGCTACTTCACACATATCTATTACTTGCTACTTAACGTATATCAATTACTTCCTACTTTACGTATATCAGTTACTTGCTACTTTACGCATATCAATTACTTGCTACTTTACGCATATCAATTACTTGCTACTTTACGCATATCAATTACTTGCTACTTTACGCATATCAATTACTTGCTACTTTAAGTTTATCAATTACTTGCTACTTTACGCATATCAATTACTTGTTACTTTATGCATATCAATTATTTGCTACTTTACGTATATCCATTACTTGCTACTTCACGCATATCAATTACTTGCAACTTTACGCATATCAATTACTTGTTACTTTACGTATATCAATTACTTGCTACTTTGCGTATATCAATTACTTGCTACTTTACGCATGTCAAATACTTGCTACTTTACGTTTATCAATTACTTGCTACTTTACGTTTATCAATTACTTGCTACGTTACGCATATCACTTACTTCCTACTTCACCCATATCAATTACTTGCTACTTCACTCATATCAATTACTTGCAACTTTACGCATATCAATTACTTGTTACTTTACGTATATCAATTACTTGCTACTTTGCGTATATTAATTACTTGCTACTTTACGCATGTCAAATACTTGCTACTTTACGTTTATCAATTACTTGCTACTTTACGTTTATCAATTACTTGCTACGTTACGCATATCACTTACTTCCTACTTCACCCATATCAATTACTTGCTACTTCACGCATATCAATTACTTGCAACTTTACGCATATCAATTACTTGTTACTTTACGTATATCAATTACTTGCTACTTTGCGTATATCAATTACTTGCTACTTTACGCATGTCAAATACTTGCTACTTTACGTATATCAATTACTTGCTACTTTACGTTTATCAATTACTTGCTACGTCACGCATATCACTTACTTCCTACTTCACCCATATCAATTACTTGCTACTTTACGTATATCAATTACTTGCTACGTTAGTATATCAATTACTTGCTACGTTAGTATATCAATTACTTGTTACTGTATGTATATCAATTACTTGTTACTTCACGCATTTCTATTACTTGCTAATTCACGCATATCTATTACTTGCTACTTTGTGTATAACAATTACTTGCTACGTTACGTATATCCATTACTTGCTACTTCACGTATATCAATTACTTGCTACTTCACGTATATCAATTACTTGTTACTTTACCTATATCAAATACTTGCAGCTTTATCACTTGCTACCTTATGTATATAAATTATGCTACTTGCTAATTTACATAAGTTGCTTGCTACTCTTTAAATTACTTGCAACTTTGTTCATCAATTACTTGCTACTTTGCATATATAAATTATTTGCAACTTGGTTGATCATTTAATTTCTACTTTACGTTCATAAATTACTAGCTACTCCACCTATATGAATTACTTGCAACCTTATCATTTACTTGCTAATTTACGTATATCAATTGTTTGGTACTTCCGTATTTCAATTACTTGCAACTTTGTTTATTATTTACTTCCTACTTTATGTATATCAATTACTCTTACTCCTTGTATCAATTGCTTGCAACTTTATTATTTACTTCCAACTTTGTTCATAATTTGCTTGGTATTTTACTTGTATCTATTTCTTTCTACTCTACGTACATCAGGTACTTGCCACCTCACGTTACATACGTTCGACTTTACGTACATAAATTACTTTCCCATTTACATTCATGAATTACTTAACCCTGTACGTGCATTAGTAGTCTCTCCAGCTGCATTAATTACTGGTATAGCCATAGAACTAATTAGCGATCGCAACTTAAAGTGCTTTCCATTTGAAACTTGTTCCACTGTTTAAACCGCCTATTAATGATTTAACAGCATTCGGTGGTCATGAGTAAGTTATCATTCCTTTCATTAATCACGATATAGTGATAGATATTTATATAAAATAAGTTTAACTAGCTTGGCATATCAAACTTTGATGAATATATATTGTACGAATGGTGTGTATGTATGTATATATATATATGTATATATATATATATATATATATATATATATATATATATATATATATATATATATATATATATATATATATATGTATGTATATATATGTATATATGTATATGTATATGTATATGTATATATATATATATATATATATATATATAATATATATATATATATATATATATATATATATATATATATATATATATATATATATATATATATATATATATATATATATATATGCGCGCGCGCACTGTATAGCCCACTCTAGGACAAAGGGCCACAGGCATGTCATGTTTGGGGTTTGGCCAGTTTCCATCACCACGCTGACCAGTGCAAATTGGTGGTGCTGGGATATTTTTGTAGATCACCCACATCAAACCAATCTGGTATGGGTGGCTTTGACTTGTATATTTGTGTACACGCATCATATGTGTATATTTTGAGATTTAAATATGATACATCTATTATATAATGTATATGTATGTACCCTATCGCCATGTTTGTCGTGTCTTCCATTATCCATAACCATATTCAAGTTCAGGGTATTCGAGGTGAACAAGGCACGGGAGACCCTGAAGTAACGTTTAGAGAGAGAGAGAGAGAGAGAGAGAGAGAGAGAGAGAGAGAGAGAGAGAGAGAGAGAGAGAGAGAGAGAGAGAGAATTTTTCCTTAACGTTTCAGAGAATTTTAGAGAATTTTTTTAACGTTTGAGAGAGAGAGAGAGAGAGAGAGAGAGAGAGAGAGAGAGAGAGAGAGAGAGAGAGAGAGAGAGAGAGATTTTTCCTTAACATTAGAGAATTTGAGAGAATTTTTCCTTTTCAGAGAGAATCTTCTTAACGTTTCAGACAATTTGAGAGAGAGAGAGAGAGAGAGAGAGAGAGAGAGAGAGAGAGAGAGAGAGAGAGAGAGAGAGAGAGAGAGAGAGAGAGATTTTTCCTTAATGTTAGAGAATTTGAGAGAGAGAATTTTTCCATTTCAGAGAGAATTCTTAACGTTTCAGACAATTAGAGAGAGAGAGAGAGAGAGAGAGAGAGAGAGAGAGAGAGAGAGAGAGAGAGAGAGAGAGAGAGAGAGAGAGAGAGAGAGAGAGAGAGAGAGAGAGAGAGAGAGAGAGAATTTTTAACGTTAGAGAATTTGAGAGAGAATTTTTCCATTTCAGAGAGAATCTTCTTAACGTTTCAGACAATTTGAGAGAGAGAGAGAGAGAGAGAGAGAGAGAGAGAGAGAGAGAGAGAGAGAGAGAGAGAGAGAGAGAGAGAGAGAAATTCGTAGGGCTTAGGAAATCTGTTTATCGCAAGTTGAGATACGAGGAAGCTACTGGCCTCCCTTCACCATAATGTTAATTAGAACTCCTCGCCAATGTATGCCGAGTTGAGCTAGACCCCTCTTCTGCTTAAGTGTTGATGGAAGAGGGTGACTTGATACGAGTGAGTTGTTTTTTTTTTTCAGATTGATAAGGGGAACTGTGTTTTTTTTCTAATTTCACAAGGGGAACTGTGGTTTTTTTCTAATTTCATAAGGGGAACTGTGGTTTTTTTCTAATTTCATATGGGGAACTGTGGTTTTTTTTTCTAATTTCATAAGGGGAACTGTGGTTTTTTTCTCTCTGTAGTACAAAAGGTTTTTTATTGGGATTTGATTTGATTACAGTTGGAAGAATTTAGGAACATATTTGGTTGAAAATATTTCATGAAAACCATTGAAATAACATTACATTACTCAATCTCTCTCTCTCTCTCTCTCTCTCTCTCTCTCTCTCTCTCTCTCTCTCTCTCTCTCTCTCTCTCACATTGTGAAGATAAGGATGGTTGGGGCTTCACGTGTTATCTTTCATTACTGTGTCTTCATATCAAACTCGTTTTCCTCAATTCATTCCAGTTTCCCCATGTCTTTTCTCTCGCTGGATTCCTTCTCTTGATTCCATTCTCCTTTCTTGGTATAATTTCCTATTTAATTATAGTTCATTGCTATTTTTGTAAATAATTTTTGATTCTTTACGCAATTCTCTCTCTCTCTCTCTCTCTCTCTCTCTCTCTCTCTCTCTCTCTCTCTCTCTCTCTCTCTCTCTCTCTCTCTCTCTCTCTCTCTCTCGTATTCCATCCTGACATGTCCTGGAAATATCCTACCGCTCGAACTGTACCACCACTTTAACCCCACACCCACACCTACACCCCTTGCTAACCCATCCTGCCTTGCACGCCCGCGTCCGCCCTTGCTACCCTTTCCCCACCCACCTCAGCCCTTCCTGCTCTTATCCCACCCAACTCCCTTCGTTTCATCATTTAGCTGCAAGCCCACCAGGCCGGCTTGTGCGTGTCCATTTTTTTTTTTCTGTGGAATCTTGTGTTTCCACGGACACGCCCAGAATATATCCATGAATTCTAAGGGGAACAGTTATATCGATTTTCTATGCTTGTTCATTCCACGATAGAATGCTAAGAAACTAGATGGCGCCACCTGCCGGATACCAAAAGCTATTGGTGTCTGTTTCAATAGTTGGATGATTGAACCATTCTGGGGAATGTGGGGAAAAGATTTGTGTCTTTAGACAAGTGATGAATTAGAATATCACGACAGATTAGGTATGAGTTCATAGCATTGGACAAGTTGTTTGTTTTTTAATAGCCTTGCTAGAAGCGAAAGACACGGGCTCTTGCACTAATGGCAGCCCGTAAAGCATTGGACAAGGAGTCTAAAACTACATAACTATGATGAATTGAACTGGAACCAACATTATTCCTTCTTTATTAATCTGCTAGTATTGGATATTTTTGGATATATATGAAAGTTAGAGTTGTTAATTATGGACGGATAAAATAGATACGTTGTTTAAACTGGGAAGTGTTGAATATAAGAATGATAGTATGGATACTAAAAATATATGCTTATTAGAATATGGAGTGAAAATATACTTTTTAGAATAATAGGGAAAATATACTATTTATTAGAATAAGTGAAAATATATGCTTATTATAATAATAAAAGTATACGCTTATTTGAGTGGATAGTTAAAATACACCCTTATTAGAATGGATAGTTATAATCACGGTCCAGATATATAGACCTTGGTTATAATATATGCTTAATGGATAGTTCAAATATACGCTTATTGTAATTAGTAGCGAAAACATAACTTAGAGTGAATAGTGAATATATATGCTTATTAGTATTTAGGAAAATGTTTCTTAAAATAGTGAAAATATACGCTTATTAGAATTGAGTAAAATATGTTGCTTAAAATACTGAAAATATACGCTTATTAGAATTGAGTAAAATGTTTCTTAAAATAGTGGAAATATACGCCATCTAGAGCGGGTAGTGAAAATATACGCTTCTTAGAAAGGATAGTGAAAAGCTACGCTTATCAAATTGAATAGTGAAAAGATGTTTAGTATAAATTGAGTTGAATAAGGAAACCAATCGTTTTCAAATCCCCCATAGTGCTGCCCCATACCCCCCTCACCCCCCCCCCCCCTTCACCCACACCATCAAACACGTCCCTCACCAGATACGATAAGAGATGTTTATATTCATCAAAGTTCCTTGCCTACAGCAATCATGGGTTCTCCAGCTTTAAGTGCTTTTGGCCGCCATCATCGTTTTCAATCCTCTAAGATACCAACGTACTTTTTAAGGTTATCGTCCATCGACCAGTATTATTATTATTATTATTATTATTATTATTATTATTATTATTATTAATGTTAATTATTATTATTATTATTATTATTATTATTATTAATAATATTGATATTGTTATTTTTTATTTTTTATTAGCTAAGCTACAACCCTAGTAGGGAAAACAAGATACTATAAGCTTAAGGGCTCCAATAGGTAAAAGTACCCCAGTGAGGAAAGGGTATGAAGAAATAAATAAGCGATATGAGAAAAAACTAACGAAAAATTTTAAAAACAGTAAAATCAAAACAGATATTTAACATATAAGCTATGGAAAGATTGTCAGCCTGTTCAACATGAAAACATTTGCTGCAACTTTGAACTTTGAAGTTATGTGAGAGCATTTCCATAGTATACTTCTCTTTAATATTACAGCTCAGCCAAAAGACACTTGGTTTACACTACTCATTGTGTGATAGGTTTGCATTGTCACATTAATCTTTTTAGTATTACCTTTTGCATTTCAACACCCTTTATATATATATATATATATATATATATATATATATATATATATATATATATATATATATATATATATATATATATTACACACATACTGTATGTTTGTATATATACGTATATATATTTTCATTGTCATTTGTTCGTTTGTGTGACACCCTTTTATTCATTTATATATATTTATATATAATCAACTTTCCGGTCGTTTACGTTTGACACCCTTTTATTCATTTATATATTTGGATCTATATTCCTTTTCAATTGTTCGTTTACGTTTGACACCCTTTTATTTGTTTATATATTTGGATCTATATTCATTTTCATCTATTCGTTTACGTTTGACACACTTTTATTCATCTATATATTTGTCTATACATTCATTTTTATCGGCGAATATGTATATCTTACTCGTTAGTAGTCAGTTACTAATTATTTCCTATATTCATTGTCATTCAGTAAGGATTCATCTTTCCACTATGCGCCATTTTGTCATACCACACCATCGACTGTGTGTGTTATTCAAAAGAGCTATAATGTAGCTGCCCCTAAAAAGTTTCACCTCTCGCTGCCTGTGTTATTTCGAGTATCCTCCTCTCAACATTTTCTAAAATTGCCTTTCCGTTAAAGGCCAAAGGGTTGTGGTGGCCGATGTGGTAATGTCACTGACTGGTGAACGCCGGACTGGGGTTAGTCTCGCCTAAACTCGTTCGTCTTTTTGGTCGCTGCAACCGCGCCATCTTTGTAAGCTAAGGATGGGGATATTGGGAGAGCCTATAGGTCTATCTGCTGAGTCATCATCAGCCATTGTTTGGCCCTCTTTGGTCCTAGCCTGGGTGGAGAGGATGCTTGGGCTCTGATCATGTGATGTATGGTCAGTCTCCAGGTCATTGTCCTGCTTGATAGGGGAATGTCACTATCCCTTGCCTCTGCCATTCAAAAGCGGCCTTTAAACCTTATACTCCAATGCTAGATAACTACTCGAGTAATCATTTTAAATTGCCAGCCTGTGTAATAGTCCCTTCCAACACCAGGTACTTCAATAAACTTGTGATGTCACCGTCCCTTGATGTATCATCCAGCCGGCAGCCTCTCCCCTTTATACAGGCTTCACTTCATTATCTTCCCACATCACTTCTGCCACTGTCAGCATTTCCCTGCACCATTTTCTAGCCCCGTCTATTTTTTTTTCTAATGGCGTCCTACGCCGCTAGGCCGTCCCTTATCATACCTTGTTTGTTTGCTAGTTGGAAGTCGAAGCCCAAGTAGATATAAACGTTGGTTGAATTAACATTGTTACGTCCGCCAACGAAGTTGGAAGGTTGTTTTCTCCCTGTTTCTGTTTGTATTTTGTGTGTGTGTGTGTGTGTGTGTGTGTGTGTGAACAGCTTCCTAGCCACAACTTTAATAGTAGAGTAATTAATCTTGCAGGTATTAACTTATGTAGAAAGCTTGAAATTTTTACATTTTGGAAGGTCCAGGTCACGGTCTAGTAAAATGTCCAATTCACGTGATCAGCCATAAGTTTGGACATCGTTGTCACAGAGTTCAAACTTGGTACGTATGTGAGTGTATGAAAAGCCACGCCAATTAATGCATGTTAAGGTCGAAGGTTAAGTTTAAGGTCGAGAATTAAGCTGCCGCGGTGGAGGTCTGCGCACTACTGAGTTCTGTTCTAGTTAATAATTGTCTTTGTTTTATGTATTGCCATACATGCTATTGGAGTCTAGAGCCCCATTGACAAACCTGCATTCTTAAACAATGTCATTCAAAATTTTGCTTGGGGGGGGGGGGGGGTGCGATTGTTGCACCCCCCCCCCCGTTTGTATTTTCCAAAGCATAATTCCTATTGGCTGTAATTAAAATGCACTGTATTTAATTAATTTCTTTTGTTATTTAAAGTAGAATCATATATTCAAAAGTTTCATCAAGCTGCTACTTGTGAATAATCGTTTTCGTATTTTTATTGAGCGTAATGAATTTAAAATTTGGTATCTGTATACATTTATGCATACATAAACATTGATCTTATAAAAGCTTTTGCTAGCGATAAATCATAACGCTTTTGTCTACATGCGGTTGTGATGTTGATTGGAATTAAACGCTCATTTAACCTATTTGTGTAAACACGGTTACATTGAGTATTGTAGGCCAGCTTCCTTATTCTAAGATTAATAAAGTCGTTGTCTTGAGCATTTCACGTACGAATGTCAATGTGTTCTTAAGTAGGCCTATGCCTTTAGTATTATTATTATTATTATTATTATTATTATCATTAGTAGTAGTAGTAGTAGTAGTAGTAGTACCATCTAAGCTACAACCCTAGTTGTAAAAGAAAGATGCTAAAAGCTCAAGGGCTCCAACAGGTAAAAATAGCCCAGTAAGGAAAGGAAATAAATAAAGATATAAGTAATGAACGATTAAAATAAACTGTTTTAAAAACGTTAACATTAAAACAGATATTTCATATATAACCTATAAAATGACTCACGTCAGCCT
The DNA here is from genome assembly GCF_036898095.1 of Palaemon carinicauda. Classification (NCBI taxonomy): domain Eukaryota; kingdom Metazoa; phylum Arthropoda; class Malacostraca; order Decapoda; family Palaemonidae; genus Palaemon; species Palaemon carinicauda. The sequence continues at coordinate 122,600,006 of NC_090729.1, forward strand.
TTTCAACATTAAAACATTTGCTGCCACTTTGAACTATGGAAGTTCTACACAAGTCTTTTATAGACTTATGAAGGTCTAATGATTATGAATAGTAAATGTTACCTCTCCTTTGAATCGCCTCATAATTTAACCGATATACCTTTTGCTATTTCTGCTGTTCACATTTTTTATTGCAGTTTGAAGTTTCAAAGTAGGTTTAACCAATATGTGTAATTAATTTTTAAATCTAGGACATCTTGTTTGACTTTTTGTTGAACATTGTGTAAGTGATAAATACGGAAACAATTTATGAATTAAAGGCAAAATATGTTATTTGTAGCTTAATGCAGTGAATATTATGCAATATCAGTAATTTCTATATACTGCCAGTGGATAAAAAATAAATCGTATTCACTAACCAGCTATGGCAAGGTCCTCACATGTTCGTAATGTAAGATTAGATGGTTACAAATTAATAAATGGCCAGTTTCTATACTAACATACATTACAATTCAAATGTTTCTTCAGTTTTGATTGTAAATTCCATTGAAATATTATTAATGTTAATTATATTAATATCAATAATATTAACAATATTAATATACTGTTTTCTTTCAAATGTGAATAGTGTTTGTTCAAACATTGGAATTTCTGTGGTTTAAATTATAAGAAGTGCCGTGTATATGTGAATACTGGTATATTATAAAAATTAATTCGTTTTTGTGACTGGCCCTGTGTAATTCTGTTAAACAGTGAAGTGATAAACCTTTTTAAACCCTTAATTCAATGATAGCAGCTTCGTCTTTTCCATCGGTGTCAATTACCTTAGATGTCAAGATGCCAGAAAACTTTAAATCAATCAAATCGTCTTTTCCACATCTAAGAGTACTTAACCTAACTCCATACAGTGGTAAAATGATACTTTCCTTTCCTAGTCGATGCGTTCAGATATATATTTTGTTTTAAGTGGAACTTGTCTCCACATAAGTTTTTATCATTATGCAAATATACACATTTTGTATTGAAGCTATAATTAAAGCTTCCTTTATCCATATTTGGTCATTGTTTAGATTATAATTAAAGATCTCTGGTATAAAATCAGTGTAATTTGATAGGGAAAAATCGTATCTCATCCAAGCCTAACCATTAGAAGTCAATACGTTTTAACTAAAACGGTGTAGCAAGGTTGAGCGAACATGTCTTCATAGCGTTATAATTGTTTTATATAAATATTAAGATTTCTTTTATTTAACAATTTTGTAATGAGGCATTATTTTTTTAATTTCTTTAATTTCTCTGATAAAAATTAATTCACTCAAGTTCCCATATCAACATTCTTTTTTTTTCTTCTGTAATTTATGTAATAAAGATTTCTTCTCACTCAAGTTCCCATATTGAAATTTTTTTCTGCAATTTCTCTGATAAAGATTTCCTCACTTACGTTTCCATATTAATTTTTTTCTGTAATTTCTCTGATAAAGATTTCTTCCACTTAAGTTCCCATAAAAACTTTTATTCATGTAATTTCTCTGATAAAGATTCCTTCTCGCGTAAGTTTCCATATTAAAATTATTTTCTGTAATTTTTCCTGATCCAAAATTTCTTCTCACTTCAAGTTTCCAGATAGTAATTTGTTATCCGGGTTCTCAAGTCGCAATTTCTTCAATTATGACCTCATTGTGAATTCTCCCATAGAA
>NC_090729.1:122606681-122619181 GCF_036898095.1 Palaemon carinicauda
TATTTATTTATGTACATATGTATATATGTATCCATATATATATACATAAAGATAAATATTTGTGTGTGTATATATATATATATATATATATATATATATATATATTATATATATATATATACACATAATATATATATATATATATATATATATATATATATATATATAATATATATATATATATATATATATATATATAATATATATATATATATATATATATATATAGTTAGTGTAAAATGTACCTTTTAAAATATTAAATGAGTAAAATGAAATAAAAATGAGCTTATGGGATATCATAGTAAAATGTAATAACTACAAGCAGCAAGGTGGAATTTATCCGGTGAACTGTCCGCAAAGGAATCACGTAACATTCTTCTAAAATTCCCTATAGAGCCGAGTAGAGGCATTAGTGAACCCAATAACTTAACACTTCATGGTGCAACTTCCCTCTCCCCCGTTGCCCCTTGGAGCTGAATGGCCTCCCCGGTCCCCGTGATCCAATCTCATAAATGCAATCCAATCTTTGGAAAGCTTCATGGCGGATGTCAATAGTAATCTTGTGGCTTCCGGGTCTGTCTTACGTGAACAATGACAATTTTCGCTTGCTTCTGCTCTTTGTCTATTTGTATAATCTCATGCTTGAACCTCAAACAAGAATAAATAACTTAAAGGTGGATTGTTTTCCGTGGCAAAGGGTTTTATATATATATATATATATATATATATATATATATATATATATATATATATATATATATAAATATATATATATAATATATATATATATATATATATATATATATATATATATATAAATATATATAAAGACGAAAAGCCGGACTTCAAAACAGTCATTATTATAATAATTATTATTATTATTATAACTTGCTAAGCTACAACCCTAATTGGAACAGCAGGATGCTATAAGGCCGAGGTCTCCAATGGGGAAATAGCCCAGGAAAAGAAATGAGGAAAGAAGAATGAGTTCGTTATTGATAACGCATTGTAGTGTCGTGGCGTTTTTTTTTTTTTTTTTTTTTTTTTTCTGTGTGTGTGTCACTACCCAGGCGTAGCGATAATTCCTGAATTCCTTCAAATCATTAGACTGCTATGAATATTTTGAATGTCCCTCACTTGCGAAGAACTTAACGCAAGTCTCTGTGAATATGGTGTTTATACTGTAAAATATATATATCTTCCACCTTGGTCTGTTCTGATTTGTAGTTGGATGAAGGAAGATTCATATGACACACCCATGAAGTTCCACTTTATTTCATCTTCATCATCTGTTCCTACGCCTCTTGACGCAAAGGGCCTCGGTTAATTTCACCAGTCGTCTCTATCTTGAACTTTTAAATCAGTACTTCTCCATTCATCATCTACTTTACGCTTCATAGCCCTTAGCCATGTAGGCCTGGGTCTTTTAACTCTTTTAGTGCCTTGTGGAGCCCAATAAATGGTTGGTGAACTAATCACTCTAAGGGATTACGAAGAGTTTGACCAGACCATTTCCATTTACCCCTTACCGTGATCTCATCCACATATGACAGTCGAGTAATCTCTCTTATATTTTCATTTTCTAATACTGTCCTGTCATTCAGCTCCAATATCCATCTGAAGGCTTTGTTCTCAAATCGACTAAATCTATTGGAGATTGTTTCATTGTCATACCATGACTTGTGTCCATATGATAACACCGAACTCAGTAAAGTGATGTATAGTCTGATTTTTATATATAATTTCGCTTTATTTAGATTTTGTATTTAATTGCTTATATTGTTCGCTTTATTCTATATCTTCTGTAGAGTAGAGAGTATAGAAGTCTTTAGTGTTCAAATACTGCTAGGGTAGGTTTTGAAATCCCTTCCGTAACCCCTTCTCCGAAAAGAAGGGGGAAATGTGTTTGCGAGTGGTGATCGTGGTGTTGGGTGGGGGACAGAATTCTCCCGGCCCCTCATTAGAAAAGTTCCTCCTTGACTGCCTGCTGATTGGTCCCTTCGATGGAAGTTTTGCCAGTGAGAGATCATATTAGGAGGGAGGGGTAGGACGTGGTAGGGGGGGGGGTTAATGTATGATCAGAGGATGCATGTATATTAATCTTTAAATGCTTTTTTTTATTGATGTATAACTCCTGAATCGTTACTTATTCCCTTCTCTTGTTGTTGTTGTGGTATTGTATCCATCAATTACTGTTGGCACGGGCCTTTCCCTTGTTCGGCCCGTAGTTCCCTTCTCAAGTAGAAAGCTGTATTATTGTACTAAACTATACTGTATTATTCTTCATCACCCAAGGGGTTACTGCACTGTACTTGTTCAGTGCCACTTTCCTCTTGGTAAGGGTAGAAGAGACTCTTTAGCTATGGTAAGCAGCTCTTCTAGGAGAAGGACACTCCAAAATCAAACCACTGTTCTCTAGTCTTGGGTAGTGCCATAGCCTCTGTACCATGGGCCTTTCACTGTCTTGGGTTAGAGTTCTCTTGCTTGAGGGTACACTCGAGCGCACTCTCCTATCTTATTTCTCTTCCTCTTGTTTTGTTAAAGTTTTTATAGTTTATATAGGAGATATTTATTGTTGTTACTCTTCTTAGAATATTTTATTTTCCTTTTTCCTTTCCGCACTGAGCTATTTTCCCTGTTGGAGCCCCTGGGCTTATAGCATACTGCTTTTCCAACTAGGGTTGTAGCTTAGTAAGTAATAATAATAATAATAATACTACCTAAGTTGGAAAAGCAGAATGCTATAAGCCCAAGAGCTCCAACAGGGAAAATAGCCTAGTGAGAAAGGGAAATAAAGAAACATAGAATAGTATGCCAGTGTACCCTTAACAATTCTTTTTTTCCCGTTCATTGTCTCTTCTTCTCTTAGATTGCTAATATACGATGTTTACTGTAAAGTATTTGTTTCTTTTAACACCTGTTTTAAAGAAGGGAAATTCACAGAATTTTTTTTTAACATCTTCCATTATCTTAATTTTTCTGGTTTCTCCTTATTCTGTTTATATTCTTCAATTCATTATACTTCCCTCCGCCTCTTTGTATTTTGCCCAAATTCTTGTAATTAGTCCTGTTGACCGTCGTCTTATCCTTTTCACATATTATCCTTCTTTCTGTTATAAATTTCCTTTTTATCCATATATTGTATCCAATTTATCAATGGTCTGTTGTCCTTATTCCTTACATTCAATTTCATCCTTGTCTTGAGAAACACAGAACCAATGACATAGGAGAGAGAGAGAGAGAGAGAGAGAGAGAGAGAGAGAGAGAGAATTTTTTATCCATATATTGTATCCAATTCATCAATGGTCTTGTTGTCATATCCCTTACATCCTCTTTAATCCTTGTCTTGAATATTACATAGAGAGGAGAGAGAGAGAGAGAGAGAGAGAGGAGAGGAGAGAGAGAGAGAGAGAGAGAGAGAGAGAGAGAGAGAGAGAGAGAGAGAGAGAGGGGGGGGGGGCAGGCTGATAAGACTCATCTTGGAATGTGACCCACTTATTAACCCTCTCCATGACCCACTTAATTCAAGCCCCAGGTTTACATTACGTAAGGAAAATTTCGTTGAAAATTATCGACAATAGGTCTGTATAAGGCCCTTAGGTTGTTCTTCAATACTTTTAGGGGGTTTATTTCTCGCCCTCCATCAGACACTAAGAGTCTGTTCAGGCGGGCCTTGGTGTGTGAAAATAATTTCTTTCCAGTTAATATTTTGCTCTGTATCTTTTCAGTTATTCGCTAGCATTTGTATTCAGGGTTAATAGTTTTCAAATCACTATTATAACCCTTTCCAAAGAGATTAGTCTTCAGGTTTTTCTTGAAAACTGCCACATTTTTGCTATTCTTGACATCAAGTGGAAAGTCGTTAAAGAGTCTCTGTGCAGCATAACAAAACATTCTTCTTCCTATTGCATGATCCACACTAATTTCGAATAGTCTATATGGGTCATCAGCATGCCTTAACTCTTACAGTAGCGCTAGTATCTTGAGGGTAGGGGACCAAGCAGTATGAGTGCCATGCTTATCTCGGATCAAAATTCTTCCTATACTGTTGAAAGGTTTTCAAATTTGAACAAATGAAGTAGTACATACATTAGTTGCAATGAAGGAAGTTTGTCCATCTGTTTGTCTGGTCGTGGCTGTGTTCAGCTTGGTATGACGTCACAACTAATTTTAAACTGGTGAAGGGATTTAAAGTCAAACTAGGTACAAAGGTGAACTACCCATAGATAGATATTTTATTGACAACTCTCCACAGAAAAATCAAATACAATATCATAAAATTACACAACGGTCCAAATACGTAGTCCTTTCACAAGTCACATTATCTAAAAATGAAAAAAAAAATAATTAAAACTGAACTGTATTCAAAACAAATGGCAACAATAATGAATATTGAGATTTTAGATAACACAAGAGATCATATCGAGAGCTGTTTAGAATATCCAATCTCATAACACACAGCAACAATAATATACTATAGACTTATAAACATCACACATTCGGATTAGGCAGGAAATGCATTAAAATTATCCCGTGTCAGTCCGTGTTTGGGAAGCGGCCACTGGCTGTCATGCTTAAAATTATTGTAAATTATCCTTCAAGACTAAAGGTATTTCTGTCAAACTTATCACTAATTTTGACCAATAAACACGGATGTTCTGGAAGAGATATCGGTCGTTGTCTGACCTTATCATCCATGTTATTATTATTATTATTATTATTATTATTACTTACTAAGCTACAAGCCTAGTTTGAAAAGCAAGATGCTATAAGCCCAGGGGCCCCAACAGGGAAAATAGCCCAGTGAGGAAAGGAAACAAGGAAAAATAAAGTAATTTAAGAACAGTAACAACATTACAATAAATATTTCCTATATAAACTACAAAAAATATAACAAAAAGAAGAGAAATAAAATTTAATAGTGCCCCCGAGTGTACCCTCAAGCAAGAGAACTTTAACGCAAGACAGTGGAAGGCCATGGTACAGAGGCTATGGCACTATCCAATACTAGAGAACAATGGTTTGATTTTGGAGCGCCCTTCTCCTAGAAGAGCTGCTTTCCATAGCTAAAGAATCTCATCTACCCATACCAAGAAGAAAGTGGATTGTTACGTCAATGTGTCAAGCTTACCTTACCATTGAATCCCGTTTAGATATTTCGTTCGTTTTTCGCATATGTAGACAAGATGCACGAGAGTAAATCACGTGGTTTTTTTTTACGTTAGTAAATAAGCACTTACAATAGTTATTATACGAGTAACGCCAAACTTGGGACAAGGGGTAATTGCGACATCTCAACTCGTACCCGATTGACAGATCTCAACTAGTACCCATTTGACAGATCTCAACTCGTACCCGATTGACAGATCTCAACTCGTACCCGATTGACAGATCTCAACTCGTACCCGATTGACAGATCTCAACTCGTACCCGATTGACAGATCTCAACTCGTTCCTGATTGACAGATCTCAACTCGTTCCTGATTGACAGATCTCAACTCGTACCTGATTGACAGATCTCAACTCGTACCTGATTGACAGATCTCAACTCGTACCTGATTGACAGATCTCAACTCGTACCTGATTAACAGAAGGGGGACATCATGTACATAAATCGGTGTTAAGAAAGGCTGGCTCACTGTCTGATGAGCAAGGAAGGTTCTCTTTGTCTGTTGCAGATAATAAAGGTTGTTGGGATGTCTGTGCGTCATAATTCCCTGGTTACTGTACCGCCCTTTTAAACGGTTGAATTTTTTTTTATTAAGTTGCAGTGTTAGATCGCTTTGTACGACGTGTAAAATGGTAATTATCTTTGTCCTTCGGTAAATGTGACATATATGCTTTGAGATGCAAGGATTTTGCTTGTGTATGTAGATATTTTTAAATTCCCTTAAAAGAAGCTCCATAAAGGGGCAGTGCCATCATATTTTGTCATTACGATTGCCTGAATTCTCTCTCTCTCCTCTCTCTCTCTCCTCTCTCTCTCTCTCTCTCTCCTCTCTCCTCTCTCTCTCTCTCTCTCTCGTTGAAATTATAATTTGAATGGTAACTCAGTAAACATGATATACATTGCGAGTATACACCAAATGGCACTGAGCTAAATGGTATCAAAGGGTATTCGAGTTTAGTAAGTTTTCATGGATTTTTATTTTTAAACCTTTCCTAAGTGTCATAAGGAAATGGATTCTATTTGATTGTGATCTGTTTTGGTGTGTGGTTGTTTTCGTGTTCGCTTTTTGTGCTGGATCATATCTGTGATGTATTGAATGATAATAGTTGTTTACCCTTTTTACCAATCTGTGCCTTTACCAAGAGAAATTTTTTTAAGATCCATATAAAGTGGTAGCAACTGTGTGTGTTCCGTAGTATGCCACCTGCCAAATCATAACAGAACCAATTTTGACGTATGTTAGCAGTGGCGAAGTCAAACACGCCTGCCTATTTTACTTTAATTTTAAGAGCTACTTCTCTGGTCCTATACTGCATGGGAACCTATTCCCTACAGGACCGTCACATTCATGTTATCTTATACATTCCGTGGCATTAAATATTTCACACTGCATATTGTCAAATCTATGTTATCGAAGCATAGTTCATAATGAGGTCCTCAACTCTACCCATAGAAGTTTTTATTATAGTTTATATAGAAAATATTTATTTTAATGTTATTGCTGTTACTGTTCTTGAAATATTTTTTTCCTTTCCTCAATGGGCTATTTTCCATTGGCTGTAGATTTCTGGTAAAACGTTGTTCGATCCTGGACTATCAGTAACCACACGTAATTTTGTAAGTAATCCCGGTAATTAAATTATTATTATTATTATTATTATTATTATTATTATTATTATTATTATAGTTGTTGTTGTTGTTGTTGTTATTACTTGCTAAGCTACAACCCTAGTTGGAAAAGTAGGATTACTGTTCTTGAAATCCCAGAGGCTCTAACAAGGAAAAGAGCCCAGTGAGGAAAGGAAACGAAGAAAAGTAAAATATTTGAAGAACAGTAACATCAAATAACTATAAAAGTTTTAACAAAAGAAGAGGAAGAAAATAAGTGAAAATTGTGCCCGAGTGATTCATCAAGTAGGCGAACGCTTAACCCAAGACAGTGGAAGACCATGGTACAGAGGCTGTGGCACTGCCCAAGACCAGAGAACAATGGTTTGATTTTGGAGTGTCCTCCTAGAAGAGCTGCCTACCATAGCTTAAAGTCTCTCTTCTACCCTCACCAAGAGGAAAGTAGCCATTGAACAATTATAGCCCAGTAGTGAACCCCTTGAGTGAAGAAGAATTGTTTGGTAATCTCAGTGTTGTCAGGTGTAGGAGGACATAGGAGAATCTGTAAAGAATAGGCCAGACTATTCGGTGTATGTGTAGGCAAAGGGAAAGAACCGTAACCAGAGAGAAGGATCCAATGTAGTACTGTCTGGCCAGTCAAAGGACCCCATAACTCTATCGGTAGTATCTCAACGGACGGCTGGTGCCCTGGCCACCCTACTACCTACCAAAGCTACAACCCTAGTTGGAAAAGCAGGATGCTAAAAGCCCAGGGGCTCCAAGAAGGAAAATAGCCCAGTGAGGAATGGAAACAAGGAAAAAATGTTTTAAGAACAGTAACATTAAAATAAATATTTCCTATATAAACGATAATAAGTATAACAAAACAGAGGAAGAGAAATACGAGAGAAAATTGTGCCTGAGTATACCCTCAAGCAAGAGAACTAAAGCCCAAGACAGTGGAAAACCATGGTACAGAGACTATGGCACAACCCAAAACTAGAACAGTGGTTTGAATTTGGAGCGTCCTTCTCCTAAAAGAGCTGCTTACCATACCTAAAGAGTCTCTTCTACCCTTACCAAGAGGAAAGTACCCCCTTACTACTCGAAAGGCAGCGAGAAAGAGGGAAGTGCGGTAGGTTGCATGATGTTCGACATCGCCTTCGCAACGAAGAACTCTTATTTCTCCAGCTGAGGAAGGTCGTCCTTGTCCCGGCCCCGGAGCTGAACAGAAGTGTAACACCACTTTAAACCTGCCGTTCCTTTAGACGCCATTGCGCCTTCATCCACATCTGCTCAAAAGCACAATCTACACCTACTCAATCTACGCATTCTACGCAATCTACACCATCTTGTTTCGTTTCTTCATTCCCCTTTTTTGATGAATTTTATTTTGTGTATTTAAATACTTTTCAAGTTTTGTTTAATAGTGAAATTTCTTTTATCCTTCCACCAACGTAGGACTCGTTTTAGGGCGGAGTTTGAATGTTGGCGCATACTTTGTATCGGAAGTTCTTTGTCCTACTTCTGTTTCACACGAAGTCTTCATTTGTTACATCGATATAACAACTAGTATTTACGAAGTTCGTTTTCATACATCTTAACTGAAAACGTTGCTCTTTGCATTCACAGATCCTGTATGTGTATGCAGAAATGCATATTTTGATATTAAATCATTAAACATTTTATAATATCGTTTCATATGATGTATAACTTTAATGTTTCTTGAGATGTGTATTTGAGCATGTTTGAATATTTTCTTAACCAATAAGCTTTTATTTAAAGAAAAATAATGTTCACTATTGTTGAATTATACCCTTGTGATGTGTATTTGAGCATGTATGTTTTAGTATTTTCTTAACCAATTAGCTTTTATTTAAAGAAAAATAACGCGCACAATTGTTGAATTATGCAGGCGTTTTTTTTTTCTCTTTAAGCCCATCATTTCCTGGTATGATATCCTTCTCTTCAGTTATCTTGATCAAATTAAGGTTAACAATCCTCTTCATTGGCCATAAATTCGCCTCGTGGATATTTTTAATCCCCAGGGCACCTTTAGTTAGCATTCACGTTTATTTTTACACGTTCTCGTTTTCTGTTTCATTGTATGCTCACAGAAAATGGGTTATATCTTGATTGGGATTTAGGTTTTAAAGGGAACGGGGAAAACACGAAGCTAGTTAATTTGAATAAAGGTTGCTGGTCATGGTTGGCTTTGGAAAAGTAGTTCGGTGTTATAAGATTTAGTTCTCAATTTTGCAACTCAGACATAATTTTTCTCAATGGAATTAGGCAAAATATGAAGCATATCTTACATCTTGCTTCTCTTATTCATTGTTTTGTTATAGATTTTGTTTATATAGGAAATATTTTAATGTTATTGTTCTTAAAATATTTTTTTCCTTCGTTTCCTTTCCTCACTGGGCTATTTTCCCTATTGAAGCCTGTGGGCTTATAGCATCCTGCTTTCCCAACTAGGGCTGTAGCCTAGCATTTAATAATAATAATAATAATAAAAATAATAATACAAATCTTATGAATGTTATTTTAGAAGAGAAGTATACGAACTATTATATAACTATTCCAGAAAACGTGTTAAAGATATGTAATTATTCTTAGCAATAGAACCAGTATTCGACTTTAAATAGATATATAACTATCTCTAGTAAATTATTGAAGCTGCATGTAACTGTGTCGTAGCCTCTCTACCATGGTCTTTCGTTGTCTTGGGGTAGAGTTCTCTTGCTTGAGGGTACACTGGGGCATATTATTCTATCTTATTTCTCCTCCTCCTTGATTTTTAAAGTTTTATAGCTTATAAATGAAGAATTTTATTTTTACTGTTTTTTTTTTAATGTTTCATTTTAATTATTAATTACTTGTATCCTTATATCCTCTCCTCGTTGGGCTATTTTCCCTGTTGGAGCCCTTGGGCTTATATCAACCTGCTTTTCCAACTCGAGTTGTAGTTACCAAGTAATAATAATAATAATAATAATCATACCGCGCCAATATCGAAGCCACAGGAGGGCCTTGTCGTTTGCCTCTCCGAGGTCTTAGGTCTGAGCAATGAGGACCCATTGGACACTCACCTCAGGATGTGTCCATGTTGGACACTCCCCTCAGGATGTGTCCATGTTGGACACTCCCCTCAGGATGTGTCCATGTTGGACACTCCCCTCGGGATGTGTCCATGTTGGACACTCCCCTCGGGATGTGTCCATGTTGGACACTCCCCTCAGGATGTGTCCATGTTGGACACTCCCCTCAGGATGTGTCCATGTTGGACACTCCCCTCAGGATGTGTCCATGTTGGACACTCCCCTCAGGATGTGTCCATGTTGGACACTCCCCTCGGGATGTGTCCATGTTGGACACTCCCCTCGGGATGTGTCCATGTTGGACACTCACCTCAGGATGTGTCCATGTTGGACACTCACCTCAGGATGTGTCCATGTTGGACACTCACCTCAGGATGTGTCCATGTTGGACACTCCCCTCAGGATGTGTCCATGTTGGACACTCCCCTCGGGATGTGTCCATGTTGGACACTCCCCTCGGGATGTGTCCATGTTGGACACTCCCCTCAGGATGTGTCCATGTTGGACACTCACCTCAGGATGTGTCCATGTTGGACACTCACCTCAGGATGTGTCCATGTTGGACACTCACCTCAGGATGTGTCCATGTTGGACACTCCCCTCAGGATGTGTCCATGTTGGACACTCCCCTCGGGATGTGTCCATGTTGGACACTCCCCTCGGGATGTGTCCATGTTGGACACTCCCCTCGGGATGTGTCCATGTTGGACACTCCCCTCGGGATGTGTCCATGTTGGACACTCCCCTCAGGATGTGTCCATGTTGGACACTCCCCTCGGGATGTGTCCATGTTGGACACTCCCCTCGGGATGTGTCCATGTTGGACACTCCTTCCCTCAGGATGTGTCCATGTTGGACACTCCTTCCCTCAGGATGTGTCCATGTTGGACACTCCTTCCCTCAGGATGTGTCCATGTTGGACACTCCTTCCCTCAGGATGTGTCCATGTTGGACACTCCTTCCCTCAGGATGTGTCCATGTTGGACACTCCCCTCAGGATGTGTTTTTTGAGGTGTTGTCCCACAAACATTCAGTGTTGGTGGCTAATTGCCATTTGGGCCGGTTATAACCAGTTTTGTCGAATTTCACTCTTAACTGCATATCCCAATTTCTTTTGATGAGATCCACTCTTGTTTGGAGGGGTTGAATACAATGCTGGACCTCTCTGGTTGTAATACTGCTAAATGCGAAGGAACTTTCGTGTTTGGCTGGTTAGCCGTTGATGATGATGATTATTATTTTTATTATTATTATTATTAGTAGTAGTAGTAGTAGTAGTAGTAGTATTAGTAGTAGTATTGTTATTATTATTATTATTATTATTATTATTATTATTATTATTATTATTATTATTATTATTATTATTATTATAAGCTGAGCTGCAAAATAGGACTCAATAAAGCCAAGGGCTCCAACGGGGGAGAAATAGGTCAGTGAGGAAATAAGGAAATATAAAATTCAAAGGAAAAATACCAGTTGGGTATCATCAACGTACATAAAGTATTTTAATTTCACGAGGTTGGAAAGCTAAACTAGAAGTTTAGCCTCATGAAAACTGTAATGAGGAAGATCATTTCTCATCACGGCTAACTGTTACACACTACAGTAATTTTTTTTTATTGAGGCAGATTTGCACCGACTCGCAGGGGTGCCCTTTTAGCTCGGAAAAGTTTCCTGCTCGCTGATTGGTTGGACAAGATAATTGTAACCAATCAGATAGCAGGAAACTTTTCCGAGCTAAAAGGGCACCCCTGCGAGTCAGTGCAAATGCGGGTCATTAAAAAAAAAATGAGTAGTCAAAAGTATTGCCTTTGTGGTTTAAGTAAAGGAGGGACTGTTACCTCTACACTAAAGAGTGCAGATTTAGGGTATCCCACCACATGTGTTCCTGGGATATACTAGAAAGGATTTTTTTTTATGAACAAATTGTATTTATTTTCACAGGAAGCATAAACTAATCACTAGTTCTTAGCCGAATGTAGTTATTCCAAATCAATTTGATCTGTTACCCCTTCCAAAGGTATGATAGGGCTCCTGCTTCACTAAATAAGCGCATCTTATTATTATTATTATTTGCTAAGCTACAACCCTAGTTGGAATAGCAGGATGCTATAAGCCCAGGGGCCCCAACAGGGAAAATAGCCCAGTGAGGAAAGGAAACTATGAAAAATAAAATAATTTAAGAACAGTAACATTAAAATAAATATTTCCTATATAAACTATAAAAACCTTATCAAAACAAGAGGAAGAGAAATTTGATAGAATAGTGTGCCTGAGTGTACCCTCAATCAAGAGAACTCTAACCTAAGACAGTGGAAGACCACGGTACAGAGGCTATGGCACTACCCAAGACTAGAGAACAATGGTTTGATTTTGGAGTGTCCTTCTCCCAGAAGAGCTGCTTACTGTAGCTAAAGAGTCTCTTCTACCCCTACCAAGAGGAAAGTAGCCACTGAACAATTACAGTGCAGTAGATAACCCCTTGGGTGAAGAAGAATTGTTTGGTAATCTCGATGTTGTCAGGTGTATGAGAATAGAGGAGATTATGTAAAGAATAGGCCAGACTATTCGGTATGTGTAGGCAAAGGGAAGGAACCGTAACCAGAGAGAAGGATCCGTTG
>NC_090729.1:122624181-122641681 GCF_036898095.1 Palaemon carinicauda
GTATCTAAATTTTTTCCCGGAGGGGTTAGATGTATTTTATCCCCAACTCGAGAAATTGTGGAAGTGTTCCATCACCTGGACCCATGAAACGCATATTATTCATGGTCTCGCGGTAAAAGAGAAAAAAAAAACATGAGGGGAGAAGCCACTCTCCAGTTGCGTATGCTGATGGAATTTTACGAGAGAGAGAGAGAGAGAGAGAGAGAGAGAGAGAGAGAGAGAGAGAGAGAGAGAGAGAGAGAGAGAGAGAGAGAGAGTGGGGAGGCAGGCTAATGCAAGCATTCTGGAATGTATTTGAAATTACCTGGGTTCTCGTACAATGTAAGTGGGAAAAAATGCTTTTCCTGTGGATGCTCTGCATATGAGCCGGTTTCCTAATAATGCTTAGGTATTGTTTCAGGTGGCGTCGCCATTGAATGAATACGAGGCGGTGGTATGAATAATTTAATAATGTATGGTGAAGAATTATCAAGGGTGTTTTGGTGTGAATTATAGTCTTGGGTATTTAGAAACGTAAGATAATACAAGGTAAATATAATTAATGAGCATTGTCTACGCCTACTTTTTCTACGTCTACTTTTTCTACGCCTACTTTTTCTACGCCTACTTTTTCTACGCCTACTTTTTCTACGTCTACTTTTTCTACGTCTACTTTTTCTACGCCTACTTTTTCTACGCCTACTTTTTCTACGCCTACTTTTTCTATGCCTACTTTTTCTACGCCTCGCCATGTGGATGGTAGTGATGTTAGGTTTTGGCTAATGCCATCCTGATGTTGTTAGACATTATAATGAACACCAATACAGACCTATAACTGCCTACTATTTTTATTCCTTAAAACACACAGTACTAATTCTCAAAGAAACATCCAGCATGATATTAAATTAAGCCCAATTCTAATCCTAATTTTAATGAGGCATACACACATTATAAGTGGTTTGTAATTCATCCTCTCTCTCTCTCTCTCTCTCTCTCTCTCTCTCTCTCTCTCTCTCTCTCTCTCTCTCTCTCTCTCTCTCTCTCTCTCACACACACATATTGTAAGTTGGTAAAACGATGATATACGCTAATTTTTTTGCAGGAAACAAGCAATCATCGCTCTTACATATATCCGGAGTACTTTTAAATTTAATTTTATTAAAAACAAGGTTTTGATGTTTTTCACCATAAACCGTTATATATAAGAACATTTTTATTCATGAAGGGTCGTACGCCATGTACGTATGCGTGCTGCCTTTGCAAATGAAGAAGTTACCCGTTTACCCTTGCCTCTTTTAATATTGATGTGCCATGCAACATGCATCCAAGGGCCGAGAATAAATATGCAAATTTTGCTACGTACTGCTGCGTGACATTCTTACCGTTGAAACTTTAAGGAATAGCTCTCAAATTTGTTGATGCATCCGCGTTGATGAAACTAGACACCGGAGATAAATGGTTTGATTTTTTTTTTTTTTTTTTTTTTTTTAAGATGGTTTAAATCTTCCCATAATAAGTTTTTTTTATTTTTTATTCTTTTTTATATATATATTCTCAAGGAGTACACGAAACAGAGATGGGTTTTCTTTTTTTTAAATCATGCGATTTCTATACGCAAGGAATTTTGTTAGTAGTTTTTTTTGTGCCATAATTGGACGTGATTGATAACGTTAAAAATTTTAAGGAATACCTCTCGAAATTTGTTGCTGCATTTGCGATACTATTCCCGAAAAGTTAGTTTCTTTGCCAAGTAAGTTCTCAATGTTCGAATTTTGCCCACACGGAACAGAATCCAGAAATTTGTTTATAATATGTATGGCGTCAATTTGGTTTCCATATTGTGATTTATTAAGCATTTATGCGCTAACCTTTCCATTTGGAAAACTCATAGACATATTGCCCTAATAGAAAGGAATAAAAAGGAATTCTTTTAAATACTTTATACTGTTTGTTTTGTTAGCTTATAAAAAGGAAACATATGTTAATGCTCTGTATTGTTTCCTTTCCTTACTGGGCTAGTTTTCCCTGTTGGATCCCTTGGGCTTCTGGCATCTTGCTTTACCAACTAGGATTGGAGCTTGTATAGTAGCAATAATAATAATAATAATAATAATAATAATAATAATAATAATAATAATGATGATGATATCTATCATAATAAAATCTATAATATTAATTATGATAAAGTTGTAGTTAATTAGGAAGAGTATAACTTCGTCTGTCATTGACAAGCGAACAGTAGGGTGAAAAGTTTGCGTTTTGAAGATGTCTTGCATAGTTTTGTAGTAATGAGTTGCTGGCATCGTTTAGTGTAGTTAATAACTTATTGCCCACGACGATCTTCGAATGACATAATTTTAGTGAAAAAGTTCAACTCGTTGTTGTTAAGATGCATCAGAGTATGTTTAATAGTTTATATCCAAAACCCCGCAATTTCTTGTATCTTTACCTTGTGTTTTTTTTTAATGAAATTGAAGTTTTTGTACAAATTTAATTGCTCACCAGAATTATAATAACTCAAAAGTACATATGTACAAATTCTGACGAAATCTAAGACTTTGCGAATTTTGCAAACTAATAATATTGTAAAGATGCTTTCATCGCCGGCATTAAAATTTAATGCTATTTGAAAGAATTCTCGTAGAATATTGTATTATAGAAAAAGTTTTAAAGTGACAGCAACCTTAGATTTTTTTTCGTGATATTTTTGGCGTGGCAAAAGGTTCTTGCTAAAGAGCGGAAGGAAGAAAACAAGGAAGCTCCATTGTACCTTTTGTGCACCGGCTGGTGGGGCGCTCCGCCCCCGCCGCCCACACGCATTTTGTAGCCGCCGTGAACGTTGCAACTTGTTTGCTTTGGAAGTGAACTCTTTTTGTGGGGAAGTGAAATAGTTTGCGAGAAGTGAACGGGTTTGTTTACGTGGTTTTCGGTGTGTTTTGTTGACAGGCGCACTTAAGTCTGTGTGAGGCCTTTCCTTTGCTATGCGCCCAGTTTACTGTGGTAGTCTACCATGACCTAACTCTTGTGTTTATTTTTTTCTTCTCAGCGTCATGTAGGAATGGCAGTATTTTTACTTTCTAGCCGTCGAGTAGGAATGGTGGTAATTTTATCTTTTAGCCGTCGAGTAGGAATGGTGGTAATTTTATCTTCTAGCCGTCGAGTAGGAATGGTGGTAATTTTATCTTCTAGCCGTCGAGTAGGAATGGTGGTAATTTTATCTTCTAGCCGTCGAGTAGGAATGGTGGTAATTTTATCTTCTAGCCGTCGAGTAGGAATGGTGGTAATTTTATCTTTTAGCCGTCGAGTAGGAATGGTGGTAATTTTATCTTTTAGCCGTCGAGTAGGAATGGTGGTAATTTTATCTAGCCGTCGAGTAGGAATGGTGGTAATTTTATCTTTTAGCCGTCGAGTAGGAATGGTGGTAATTTTATCTTTTAGCCGTCGAGTAGGAATGGTGGTAATTTTATCTTCTAGCCGTCGAGTAGGAATGGTGGTAATTTTATCTTCTAGCCGTCGAGTAGGAATGGTGGTAATTTTATCTTTTAGCCGTCGAGTAGGAATGGTGGTAATTTTATCTTCTAGCCGTCGAGTAGGAATGGTGGTAATTTTATCTTATGAACGTTGTGTAGGAATGGCAGTGTTTTTATTTTTTGGCTATCATGTAGGAATGGTGGTAATTTTATCTTCTAGCCGTCGAGTAGGAATGGTGGTAATTTTATCTTTTAGCCGTCGAGTAGGAATGGTGGTAATTTTATCTTCTAGCCGTCGAGTAGGAATGGTGGTAATTTTATCTTTTAGCCGTCGAGTAGGAATGGTGGTAATTTTATCTTCTAGCCGTCGAGTAGGAATGGTGGTAATTTTATCTTCTAGCCGTCGAGTAGGAATGGTGGTAATTTTATCTTTTAGCCGTCGAGTAGGAATGGTGGTAATTTTATCTTCTAGCCGTCGAGTAGGAATGGTGGTAATTTTATCTTCTAGCCGTCGAGTAGGAATGGTGGTAATTTTATCTTTTAGCCGTCGAGTAGGAATGGTGGTAATTTTATCTTCTAGCCGTCGAGTAGGAATGGTGGTAATTTTATCTTCTAGCCGTCGAGTAGGAATGGTGGTAATTTTATCTTTTAGCCGTCGAGTAGGAATGGTGGTAATTTTATCTCCTAGCCGTCGAGTAGGAATGGTGGTAATTTTATCTTATGAACGTTGTGTAGGAATGGCAGTGTTTTTATTTTTTGGCTATCATGTAGGAATGGTGGTAATTTTATCTTATGAGCGTTGAGTAGGAATGGCAGTATTTTTATTTTTTGGCTATCATGTAGGAATGGTGGTAATTTTGTCTTATGGGCGTTGAGTAGGAATGGCAGTATTTTTATTTTCTGGCCGTCGTGTAGAAATGGTGGTAATTTTATCTTCTAGCCGTCGAGTAGGAATGGTGGTAATTTTATCTTCTAGCCGTCGAGTAGGAATGGTGGTAATTTTATCTTCTAGCCGTCGAGTAGGAATGGTGGTAATTTTATCTTCTAGCCGTCGAGTAGGAATGGTGGTAATTTTATCTTCTAGCCGTCGAGTAGGAATGGTGGTAATTTTATCTTTTAGCCGTCGAGTAGGAATGGTGGTAATTTTATCTTCTAGCCGTCGAGTAGGAATGGTGGTAATTTTATCTTATGAACGTTGTGTAGGAATGGCAGTGTTTTTATTTTTTGGCTATCATGTAGGAATGGTGGTAATTTTATCTTCTAGCCGTCGAGTAGGAATGGTGGTAATTTTATCTTTTAGCCGTCGAGTAGGAATGGTGGTAATTTTATCTTCTAGCCGTCGAGTAGGAATGGTGGTAATTTTATCTTTTAGCCGTCGAGTAGGAATGGTGGTAATTTTATCTTCTAGCCGTCGAGTAGGAATGGTGGTAATTTTATCTTCTAGCCGTCGAGTAGGAATGGTGGTAATTTTATCTTCTAGCCGTCGAGTAGGAATGGTGGTAATTTTATCTTCTAGCCGTCGAGTAGGAATGGTGGTAATTTTATCTTTTAGCCGTCGAGTAGGAATGGTGGTAATTTTATCTCCTAGCCGTCGAGTAGGAATGGTGTTAATTTTATCTTATGAACGTTGTGTAGGAATGGCAGTGTTTTTATTTTTTGGCTATCATGTAGGAATGGTGGTAATTTTATCTTATGAGCGTTGAGTAGGAATGGCAGTATTTTTATTTTTTGGCTATCATGTAGGAATGGTGGTAATTTTGTCTTATGGGCGTTGAGTAGGAATGGCAGTATTTTTATTTTCTGGCCGTCGTGTAGAAATGGTGGTAATTTTGTCTTATGGGCGTTGTGTATTATGGCAGTATTTTTATTTTCTGGCCGTCGTGTAGGAAGGGTGGTGATTTTATCTTATGGGCGTTGTGTATTATGGCAGTATTTTTATTTTCTGGCCGTCGTGTAGGAAGGGTGGTGATTTTATCTTATGGGCGTTGTGTATTATGGCAGTATTTTTATTTTCTGGCCGTCGTGTAGGAAGGGTGGTGATTTTATCTTATGGGCGTTGTGTATTATGGCAGTATTTTTATTTTCTGGCCGTCGTGTAGGAAGGGTGGTGATTTTATCTTATGGGCGTTGTGTATTATGGCAGTATTTTTTATTTTCTGGCCGTCGTGTAGGAAGGGTGGTGATTTTATCTTATGGGCGTTGTGTATTATGGCAGTATTTTTTATTTTCTGGCCGTCGTGTAGGAAGGGTGGTGATTTTATCTTATGGGCGTTGTGTATTATGGCAGTATTTTTTTATTTTCTGGCCGTCGTGTAGGAAGGGTGGTGATTTTATCTTATGGGCGTTGTGTATTATGGCAGTATTTTTTATTTTCTGGCCGTCGTGTAGGAAGGGTGGTGATTTTATCTTATGGGCGTTGTGTATTATGGCAGTATTTTTTATTTTCTGGCCGTCGTGTAGGAAGGGTGGTGATTTTATCTTATGGGCGTTGTGTATTATGGCAGTATTTTTGTTTTTTGGCCGTCTTGTAGGAAGGGTGGTGATTTTATCTTATGGGCGTTGTGTATTATGGCAGTATTTTTATTTTCTGGCTGTTGTGTAGGAAGGGTGGTGATTTTATCTTATGGGCGTTGTGTAGAATTGGCAATAATTTTATCTGATGGTCGTGTAGGAATGACAGTATTCTTATGTTGATGACGTCATGTAGGAATGGTAGTATTTTTATGTTGTGGGCGTCATGTAGGAATGGTGGTAATTTAACTTCTGGGTGTCATGTAGGAATGGCAGTATTTTTATCTTCTGGGCGTCGTGTAAAAATGGCAGTATTTTTATCTTCTGAGCGTCGTGCAGGAATGGTAGTAATTTCATCTTCTAAACTTAAAGGAATTGTGGTAACCTTTTCTAAACATCATGTAGGAATGGTAGTGATTTTGTCATATAAACGTCATGGTATGAATTTTATAAGTATGTAGTAGAAAAAGTATTTTTTCTTAAGACATGTAGGAGAGGTATGATGTTTTCTACTGTGTCGTATCTAAATGGTAAGGTTTTTTTATTTATATCGTGGTGCAGGAATTGTAGGATTTTTTCCCGTTTCACCATGCAGAAGGGCAGGATATTTTTTCCTACTCATGTTTCATGCAAAATGGGTTTTATTCCTGCTATGCATTTGCCATGCAGAAAGGAGGACGGTACTCATTCTTATTTGTCAAGTAGGGGACGGAGCATTTTCTTCCATAATCTTTTTTTTTATTTATTATTATTATTATTATTATTATTGTTGTTGTTATTGTTATTAATATTATTATTGTTATTGTTATTGTTATTATTGTTATTCCTAAGCATACAACTCCAGGGGCTCCAACAGGGAAAAATAGCCTAGTAAGGAAAGGAAACGAGGAAAAATAAAATTTTTAAAGAGTAACATTAAAATAAATTTCTCCTATATAAACTAAATAAACTTTAATTAAGCAAGAGGAAAAAAAAAACAAGACAGAGCAGCGTGCCCGAGTGTACCCCCAAGCAAGAGAACTCTAACCCAAGACAGTGGAAGACCATGGTACAGAGGCTATGGCACTACCTAAGACCAGAGAACAATGGTTTAATTTTGGAGTGTCCTTCACCTAGAAGAGCTTCTGACCAAAGCTAAGGATGGTTAAAAATAATTCCCTTCATTGAAGTGAGTCATGCTTGAAAAGCTTTTTTTTTTTCTTTTTTTTCCGGGGGGGGGGAGGCCAGGCATATCTAATATAGCGTGTTGGCAGAGAAGGATTATCCTAGAGTAATTTGTAGGATAGGTTCATAAAATTGTTGCTGCTGTCATAAATTGATGCTCTTTGGTGTTTAATTTTGATATTTTTCTAGTGTTACAATTGTTATTGAATAGAGTATTTTTTTACATTTGCTTGAATAAATGTTTGTTTAGATACCAGAAAGGAAGTTCGTTCTATGTGAATTATACCCTTACTACATGAAATCAGATTTAAATAAATTGTCTTTTATTAATGCCCAATATCAATTTCAAATCTAAATTAATTTAGTGCACTATATCATAGGCGTGTATTTCCCCCTAACATTACGAAAACAAAAATTTGCTCTGGATAATATTTAAAGAACATCTTAGTTACGTTGGTTTTGAAAATCGAATATTTCTATGCACTGCACTTTTAAACGTCTGAAGATAAGTTCGGTAATGATCCAAAAGGCATTAGGAGTTCACTGAACGACTCTCTCTTGCTGGCTGGTCTCATCACAGTTTGCCCAGGAGAGGTATTAAGCCGAGAGTATGACGTCAAGCTGTGAGATAGTTAACGCCCAAAATAGCATGGAGTGCAGTCGTTTGAGGAAGTTCCCCTGACGATTTTAATGGTGGGCAAGAATGAGAACGTGGGTATTGGTTCTGGGGAGGTGAGGGGGGGGGGGACCAATAGGGGTTTTGGGGGTAAGGCGTTCGATGCTCAATATTGTTTTAAGAAATGGCTTACTCTTTGTATGACGTCAGTTCTCTTAGTCGGGTTGGTTATATTCATCGTCTTTAATTCAGAAAGAAGTTTTTGAGAAATCGGTTGCTTTTTTGTATGACGTCAGTCCTCTTAGTTTAATTGGTTATATTTATCATCTTTAATTCGGAAAAAAAGCTTTTTGAGAAATCGGTTGCTTTTTTGTATGATGTCAGTCCTCTTAGTTTAATTGGTTATATTTATCTTTGATTGGAAAAAGGTGGCAGTAGGTTCTTAGTAGAAAACTTTACGCGGATAGTTATTCATTGAAATTTGAATTCTATTTTTAATCATTTAAAGGAGAAAGGCCATGAATTAGACTTGGAATTAATAGGCACTAGTTTTTTTTCACACATCCATTCTGTGGTCGACTGGTAAACTTAATAATCTTCAAACGCAAAAGTAAAACCTTTAATGCACTTAGTATACACAGGATAATGGCTGTAATGCCCTTGCATGAGTGACTGCTTAGAAATACTAGCTGCTGCTAGCATATAAGCCCCAGTGAACAACCATTGACTGGGCCATGGTGCCAGTAATTAATCCGAATGTTTGATTATTCAGAAAAAAAGAAAATGTAACATCTGGAGCGGAACTCTACTCATTTTAAATATATTAGTAATACTTTTTAAAGGTGATTAGTATCAATACAAAATAGCATTTTGGTACTTTGGCTAAATTCTATAAATAAATTTCAATTTTGTAAATGTCATATATACTATTATCTACAAACTATCCTATAGTAGAGTGACTTGAAAGACATTAGGTTAAATCTCTCTCTCTCTCTCTCTCTCTCTCTCTCTCTCTCTCTCTCTCTCTCTCTCTCTCTCTCTCACAGGAATCTAATCGCCAATCATCATCAAGGCTATATATTATGTATATAATGTGAACACGTACATTATACAGTATATATATATATATATATATATATATATATATATATATATATATATATATATATATATATATATATATATATATACTTCTATTTACAAATGGAATCTAATAATGCTCAAGGTTATATATTATGTACATTGTATGAACGCGTACTATATATATATATATATATATATATATATATATATATATATATATATATATATATACAATGTGTTTCTATGTATGTATCTGTATACATTAATTTGTATGTAGTGTAAATTCATACATATACACACGTACTCTATATATGCATATGCATATACAGTATATATTTGTAATATATATACATGCATACAAGGTGTGTATGTCCTCTTATTTTACACATGGTACAATTTCCTTAAATATCTAGGTTACAATTTGTCATATCACCATATTTTTCAACGCCTCTCAATTCTTCCCCACTTTGTGTGGCTAATGACACTTTCCTGCTCGAACATTCCTCAAGCTGTCTCTATCTTAATCGCTACAATTATCTGTGATGAAAGTTGTTCCTGAAGTAGTTTAAAACCCGACCTAAATTAAGGGAGACCCTCTTAGTTTGTGAGATCTTAATCTAGGCCGTACCTTCCCCGAGCATTTGTAAGATCGCACATCACGTGGAATTTAGAATACCGATAAACGCGCGCTTTATGGTAATCTCCTTCTCGGAATACGTGGCGCGGAAGAGCGTTTAGAAATTGAATTCTGATAAAGTGCAGCATTTATGATAATGTTAATCCCAAGATGTATAATTCTGGATACTGGAATAAGAAGCAATTTCCGAGTGCGCAGGCAACGCTGGAGGTTGTATGCTTGGTCCAGTGGTGGTATGTCTGCGAACTGGATCATCGATCGGAGCCTCTGGTAATTAGGGTTGAATTCGGAGGTCTAATCCATTAAGTGATTTCGGTAGAGGGGGAAGATTTTGAAGGCAGTTCGTCAGCTCACCGGTGTTCTCTCTATTTCTTGGTTTATCGAGTTGATTTTCGACTGGAGAATTATTGGCTCCTTTGACTGGCCGGACAGTATTACATTGGATCCCCCTCTCTGGTTACGGCTCATATTTCTTTTGACCCCACATACACCGAATAGTCTGGCCTATTTCCACATTCTCCTCTGTCATCATACATCTGACAACACTGGGATTACCAAACAATTCTTTGTTCAAGGGGTTAACTACTGCACTGTAATCGTTCGGTGGCTACTTTCCTCTTGTTAATGGAAGAAGACACTACAGCTATTGTGAGCAGCTCTTATAGGTGGAGGACACTCCAAAATCAAACCATTGTTCTCTAGTCTTGGGTAGTGCCTTAGCTTCTGTACCATTGGATTAGAGTCCTCTTGCTTGAGGGTACACTGGGGCACACTGCTCTATCTTGTTTCTCTTCCTCTTGTTATTTTGAATTTTTTATAGTTTATATATGGAAGATCAATTTTACTGTTGTCATTACTCTTAAAGTTTTTGTTTCTTTATTTCCTTTCCTCACTGAGCTATTTTCCCTGTTGTGGCCCCTAGGCTTATAGCATCTTGTTTTTCCAACTAGGGTTGTAGCTTGGCAAATAAGGATAATAAGAATCATTTGTTTGATGCCTTCACGAAATTTACCAGTAATACGATGGCCAGTCATGTTACTTTTTCTATTACTTTTACTTCAAGGGCTGCTTATTAGTCCTGTACAGCAGGGGAACCCTACTCTCTACAGGACCTCAACGGTTGTTTTGTGATGTTCATTCGAGAGCATTTAACAGTTCACAGTGCGTATTGTTTGCATACTGTTTGATCATAACTTTCGAAACACTCGTAGATCAAAAAGTCCTCCAGTTTCCTCTTGCAAACCTTAATATCTTCAATTATTCGGATGTCTCGTGGGAGCCTATTGTGTAGTCTTGGGACCGCATATTTAAAGGTTCTAGAGCCTACAGTATACATGTATATATCTAGGTTCTGATTGTTTGAAACCATCTGTCAAAGGCCGCACTAAAATCTTGGATAATCATACGAACTTATTGACCATGTGATGTTATAAATGTAAATTGTCTCACACTTAACCTGTATAACTTAATTCAGCCGATCACATCTGTGTCGGCTCCAAACAGATATAACTAATTAGGTGACTAATTATCTTACCCTCATTGATTGTGACCAACCGACAATTGGACCAAAAAGTCTCATTAAGATTGAGTTAATAAAATTAAGGAAATCTCGATAAAGAATGAAACTAAAGCGCAATACCTGCAGACTTTTTGGAACGAACGGTCGTCAAAATCTTTAGCCCTGACGGCTTTAACTGTTTAACAGGTAACTGCTTGACAATTAGAAAATTGACAGTTGGTCACGTGGTCCTCTATCCCTCCCCCACCAATGGTGGGGGGGCATCCCTCCACCAACCGGTTATTGAGCCATTCTTTATTCATCTGTTGTCACAGAAGCACGTTTGTGCTTTCGCTCCAACACTCTGATATAATTGAATTCTTTTTGGTTTTGTTAACGACTACACCTTGGCTTTGTCGTCTTCAAGTGATTTTGGATCCTTTGATGGTGTTAGTGATTTATGATTATGCCATCTGACTCTGAGACTCGACGCTCCTGCACTAATTGTTCGACTAGGATAAGTAGAAAGTTTGCCTTTGATACTCATTCTCTTTGTCAATCATGTAGGGGTATTAAGTGTGACATTAATGTTACTTGTAACGAGTGTAAGGGTTGGTCTAAAGAAGACCGTAAGTTATATGTTAAGCATATGGATTCTTTAGCCAAGAAACGTAGTAGTTATAAGTCGAGTAAGACCACGAAGAGTGGCCTACCGGAGGACGAGATTAGGTCTTCTCCTTCCCAGGAGATTAGTTCAGCCTTAGGGGAGGGGGTAGATCCTCCGGAGGACAATGTCCCTGTAGGAGGGGTTAGTAGTTTTAGCTCCTCGGTAGATGTTGCCCGGTCCGTTTCTCCTGCTACAACGGTTACCGCCGAGTGTTCTAATGCTTTTATAAGTTGTCTTGAGAAAGTGCAAGCTATTTGGGAGGCTAAGTTCTCAAAGGTGAGTGAGGACATTTCCTCTTTAGTGAATTGCTTTAATGCTTTAAATGTTCCTGTATTGCCTTCCAGCTCTGCACCTGCCCTTGGTACGCCAGTCGCTGAGGCGAGCGGACACCGTGAGGTGATCCCCTCCCCAAAGCAGGGCAGGTCGCAGGTCCAGTTCGCCATCACCCCTGATGGGTGTATGAGCAACTTGGACGAAGAAACCCCATCGCTACTTCGTTCTCCCCATCGTCAGCGAGGGAGCACCCCGACACCGTCGCAAGCTCCTTTATCTTCAGACCCAGGGAGGTCAAGATTTCGTTCTCCTAATTGTCGACGAGGGAGCTCCCCTGCGCCTTCGCAGGACCATGAACCTTCAGACCCAGTGAAGTCTTCTCCGTGTTCCAGTCGCAGGAAATATTCTCATAGAAGCTCGTCTCGCAGTAGGAGGCATACCTCTCTTCAGTCCAACTCAAGCATGTCTCCTGAGGGTAGATCCACATCCAGACCCTATCATAGAGACCTATCTCGTCACTCTTCAAGCCGCACACCCGGACTCTCATCCCTCAGGTCCCTGAGGGACTCCAGTGTTTCCTCTGACCGTAGGTCCAGAAGCCAGTCTTCAAGGAGAAGCAACCGGAGTTGGTCCCATCATTCCCCAGACCACCTTTCTCCTTATTCCAGGTCTCATTGGAAGGACCAGAGACCTAGCCGTTCATCTGTTAGATCCCACCATAGATCTCCTTCCAAACATTCTCGTCGGTCCTTATCCAGTAGTACTGGGAGACGTCTCTCCCCAAGCCATTCCCCTTCCAGGAGTAGACATCTTTCGTCTACCAGAAGCCCCAGATCTTCGCAACGTTCTAAGCCAAGGACCCGGCATGATCACAGGTCTCCTTCTACAGGTTCCTCACCCAATGATGGAGATGCTGAATTCTCCAGGAGACTTTGGGCAGCAGCGGAGAAATTTAGAATTCTTCAGGATGACGAGATGGATGACACAGCTCTTGAAACTTTGATCCCTAATTCCTTCAGGGAATTGATGAGTCTTTCCGAGAATGCCTTCCCAGAGAGTGTTCGTCAAGTGAAGGAGGTTCCTGCTTCCTCTAAGCCCCCCCTGAATCGTTTTGTTCAGGGTCTAGAGAAGCAGAAGTTTGACAGATTACCCAAATGGACCCCATCAGAACCCTTAGAATTAGCTCGCCAGGGAGTCAGGAAACGAGCAAAGGAAAGATGTCAGGCCGGACGCATTCCATACCCCACCATTGCTCTAGGCAAGACCAAGAGATACCTGCAGCTGGAAGAAGAGTCTTACGGTCCAGCTCCCACCCCTCTCAACCCCTCCTTTGAGGACGTGTTACCCTCACGAGTGAAGGGTGAACGTGCCTTGGTTGGTATCTCTGTGGAAGAGTGCAAGAGACTGGAAGCCTCCACTAGAAGAATACAGGAGATTGGGAACATGCTGGCCTGGCTGTGGTATGTTTTGACAGCTTTTCTGAAGGAACCTTCTTTCCTCACAACGCATCGACCTCTCTACCTCCAGATAGCCAGGTCTATTGGGCGCTGCCTTGAGGACCAGATGAAAGAGACTACTTTCCACGAGGCTTACCTGACTGGTAAAAGAAGGGACCATTATCTCAGCAGGGCCCCTGCTTCTCTCTCCATACGTCATAAAGATCTACTAAGGGAATCCCAGATGTTTGGACATCACCTTTTTGAACCTGCTATTCTGGAGGATGTTCTCTCTCGGGCCCAACTGTCTTCCAAGATGCGGAAGGAAGATATGTTAAATGACTTGTTAAAGAAATCACTTTCATTTAAGCCGCAACAGAAACAGCCCTACCCTCAGAGGGATTCGGGCAAACGCCCTATTCCTCAGCAAGGAGGTCGAGGAAATGATAATAGATATGGGAAGAAGCAGAAGTCTACAGTTGCTGCTTCATCAAACTTCCAAGCCAGGAAACAGGACAAGAAAAAGGACTTTAGGTCCTCACAGAACCCTGTCCCAAAGGGTTTTCAGAAATAGGGGCCAGTTCCTTCACACGAACACGTACAAGTGGGTTGCTGCTTACAACATCATTGGCAGGCTTGGGAGGCCCTGAATTCGGACCCTTGGGTGACCATCGTACTAAGGGAGGGGTACAGGATACCTCTCAAGTCTCAACCACCCTTGACCAGTCATTCGCCACCATCCATCAGTTACTCCGGCAGGTCCGTAAAGCAACAAGCGCTCAGGGAGGAGATGCTTCAGCTGAAGTAGAAAGGGGCCATAGAGCTAGCCCCGCCCAACTCCTGGAGTTTTCACAGCCACATGTTTGTGGTGACGAAAGCTTCAGGAGGGTGGAGACCCATCATCGATCTCTCTATCCTCAACTCCTTCGTAGAGGTTACGAAGTTCAAGATGGAGACTCCGAAGACGGTTCTTCTAGCTATAAGGGAAGAGGACTGGTTCTTTACCATCGACCTCCAGGATGCTTATCTCCAAGTCCCAATTCATCAGGACTCTCGCCATCTTCTGCGCTTCCGCTGGGGAGAGGAGACTTGGCAGTTCAAGTGTCTCTGCTTCGGACTGGCAACGGCTCCTCAGGTCTTCACCAGGATCATGGCCCCAGTTACAGCCAAATTCCACCGGATGGGTATTCGGATGTGCCGCTATCTGGACGACTGGCTCTTCCTATCTCCTTCCCTTCAGGAAGCTCTTCGTGTGAAGGAATTGGTCCTGGATCTTTGCAGGACTCTGGGAATAAAGATAAACTACAAGAAGTCTGCTCTCACACCATCTCAACAGACGACTTATTTGGGAATGAAGATTGTATCTCCTCTCTTAAGGGTCTTCCCGTCTCAAGAGAGGAAAGACAACCTCAGGAGAATTATAGAGGAGTTCTTGTTACTTCCGTCCCCAAGAGTTTCTCTATGGATGAGCCTTCTAGGCCACCTTGCTTCTCTCACGTTACTAGTTCCCAACGGAAGACGCCGTATGAGGGATCTTCAATTCACATTGAGACAACATTGGGACTGGCAGGACAACACCAAACAAATTCAGTGGACAGCACGCAGTCAGGAGGATCTTCTTTGGTGGTCCCAGGAGATACACTTGAATGCAGGACTGTCTCTCAAAGTCCTCGAACCTACGCTTGTTCTGCATACAGACGCTTCAGACATAGGATGGGGAGCTTCTCTAGAGCAGGAGAGCATTGCTCGTTTATGGACTCCTTCCCAGATCTCCAGGTCCATAAACTGGAGAGAACTCAAGGCAATCAGGGAGGCTCTTCTCCATTTCACTCCTCTGTGTACATCCGAAGTAGTCGCAGTGTATGCAGACAACTCCACCGCGATCACCTATTTGAAGAAGGAAGGAGGAACAAAGTCCCAACCTCTCAACCTTCTCGCTCAGGAGATCCTCCAGTGGGCAGAGGATCACAACGTTATTCTCCGACCTCAATTCATTCCGGGAAAGAAGAATGTCATTGCGGATGCTCTGAGCAGGGGGGACCAGGTGCTAGGTTCCGAATGGACTCTTTGTCAGGAGGTAGTAGATCGCCTTGTTCACCTTTGGCCAGCAAACATAGACCTGTTTGCAACTGCTTTAAATTTCCGTCTTCCAGCATATTTCAGCCCTCAGACAGATCCTCAATCTGCAGGGGTCGACGCTATGCTTCAAGACTGGAGGGACCTTCAGACTTACGCCTTTCCACCATTAGGGATGATAGACCAGGTCTTACACAAATTTCAGTCATCGCAGAGGTGCACAATGACCCTGGTAGCCCCGTTCTGGCCTCAGAAAGAATGGTTTGCAAGACTCCTAGAACTTTCCATAGACATTCCAAGGAGGTTGCCTGTCAGGTACGACCTCTTACGCCAACCTCACTTCCACAGGTTCCACCTTCGACCGTCCTCGTTACTTCTAACCGCCTGGAGACTGTCAAGCGTATCGCTAGAGCGAGGGGAGTATCTTCAGCAGTGGCTGAACAGCTCACCAAGGCACGAAGACACTCTACCAATTTGAACTACCAGCGTAAGTGGGTAGTTTATAGAGGTTGGTGTAAGAGGAACCGCCACACCTCTTCTAGACCTACAGTTCCAAAGATTGCGGATTTCCTTCTTTATCTACGGAAGGAGAGAAAGCTTTCAGTGTCGGCCGTTAAAGCTTATAAGTCGGCACTAGCCTCTGTGTTTAGGCTGTCTTTTGGTGAGGTTTTTGAGGACCCTATTCTCTTTGACCTGATCAGATCTTTTGAGATTGAGGTTCCCAAGATTTCCATTAGTCCTCCCATGTGGGACTTGAATGTGGTTCTCAAGCTTCTAGCTGGGGCTCCCTTTGAACCTCTCAGATTAGCTTCTCTACAAGACTTGACTACCAAGACTCTTTTCTTGGTTACTTTAGCTACAGCCAAGAGACTGGGAGAGATACAAGCCATCTCTGCTTCTGTAGGAACAAGAGGAAAGGACATGGTCCTTACGTACCTTCCAGAATTCAGAGCCAAGACGGAATCAGAGTCCAACCCTCTTCCTAGAGAGTTTCTTCTTTCCTCTTTAAGTGAAACTGTTGGGCATCTGGAAGAGGAGAGACTGTACTGCCCAGTGAGAACCTTACGCTATTATCTAGCCAGAACCAAGGCTATCCCTCACAGACCCCGGGCTCTCTTCGTCTCCCCTAAACTACAGTCGAAGGCCATGACGAAAAATGCTGTTTCTTTCTTTATCAGGAGACTCATAGCAAAGGCTTCTCCCCAATCTTTATCAGGTTGTGCGTCCAAGAAGGGAAGAGGTACCCACAGTTTGAGGGGTTATTCCACGTCTCTTTCTTTTTGGAAGAACTCTTCATTGAAGTCCGTCCTGAATGCTGCTCTATGGAAAGGGAATACAGTTTTTGCTTCCCACTACCTTAAGGACGTGGAGTTGGTGTATGACAACATACGATCTCTCGGTCCAATTGTCGCAGCTGGAGAAATTGTTGGTTAACATCTACTTGGCCTTCTACCCTAAATACTTAGTGTATGTAAGGAAGAATGTAAGGCATGAATGAGATGGGATATGAATAAGGGCTCACTCCGTGCGAATGAAAACCTCGCGTAGGCAGGTTGTATAAATGCATGTGAGGAAGTAAGCGTAGTGACGGCCCATCGGGGGCCTACACCTACCTTACTTCAGAGACATATGACTAAACTAACGGACTTAACCGACGTATGCAAGTTGTTGATACAAGGTTAGGAACTTAGTTTAGAATAGGGTAGTTAGTCGACTAGGCGTTAAGACTGACCCAGCCATGACTAAACTTGACTGTTGGGGATCCAGTTCACTACAACACATGGAGATGTCCTATATCAGTCAAGGTAACTACTCTGAGGTCCTCTCAGGTCTGTTTGTATTCTTTAAAGATTACTTAATTATATCAGCTGTTTATATTTCTACTTATGCCCTCCATCCAGGATAAATGCTGGTAATCGGCTGAATTAAGTTATACAGGTTAAGTGTGAGACAAATGAATTTTTAAATTTAAAATTAATTTTCGAACACTTACCTGTATAACTTAATGGAAGACCCTTCCCACCTCCCCACATTATCATAAGCAGCTTTACGACAACATATTCTTAAAGAATGGCTCAATAACCGGTTGG
>NC_090729.1:122651042-122653542 GCF_036898095.1 Palaemon carinicauda
GATGTTACCGTCTCCTCCCTCCTTCCCTTCCTCCCCCTCTCTCTTTTTTTCCCTCCCTACCCCCTTGGGCCGTCTTTTCCATTCTTCATTTTTCGGTTAAGTGGTGTAATGGGTCTCAAAATCTTTAAATATTTTATATATATATATATATTATATATATATATATATATATATATATATATATATATATATATATATATATATATATGTGTGTGTGTGTGTGTGTGTGTGTGTGTATGTATTTATACTTGTGTGTGTATTTTATATACAGGATGTATGTAATATCAATGAAATGTGTTACTTAAGAAATCCATTTTTGGAGGGATGTCGAAGCAGTCTCATATCTTTGAGAATTAGTTAAATGGCCCTGGAAACAAAAAAAGGAAGTAGTGGTCAGTCTACAACCTTTTTGAGCATGTACACGGATTTAGTAAACTGCCTTTTGAACTTCTGCTCCGGAAAAGTAAAATGGAGACTCGAGCAATATGATGTACTTTAGTGAAGGATATTAATTTTTGATATTGCAAGGCGTGTCACCTGTGGATCAGTTAGGTTTCTCTTGACTCGTAAGCAAGAACTCTCTTCTTAGAGTATTATGAAAACGAATAAATGTACAAGTTTGTACATACAAGAAAGGCTTCGAAGCATAAAAGAAATTAAAACGATATCCAGCAGGATAAGGTCATTTAACATTAGGATAAAAACCAATAAAAGTTGAAACTACTAATTACCAGGAAAACAAGTAACACAATGTTAAGACTTGGTGTAATGTACAAAGAAGAATAATATCCGGAGGGCAGTCCCATCTGTGGGGAACACTGTGTGCAATGACTGATGCTGTAAATGAATTGAAGATGGCTCAGATAATTACTTGGGGGCCACTGATGGAGTGCCATCCAATAGCTATTGCTCCGTAGGTAATAAGAAAATAATTTTGTAGCTTCCCTTTGGGTCCTAGTTTAAAGATTTAAAGGCCGCTCATGAATGGGAGAGGCAAGGGACAATGACATTACTCTATCAAGCAGAACAGTACCCTAGAGACTGACCATATATACATATGATCAGCGCCCAAGCCCCCTCTCCACCCAACCTAGTACCGAGGAGGGCCAGGCAGTGGCTACTGATGACTCAACAGATAGACCTATAGGCTCCCAAAATCTCAACAGATAGACCTATAGGCTCCCAAAATCTTCCCCCCCCCTTCTTTAGCTCACAAGGATGGTTAGGTTGCAGCGACCTAAGAAACTTTCGAGTTTGAGCAGGACGCGAGCCCCAGTCTGGCGTTCACCAGGCAAGGACATTACCACAGGCCACCACAACTAAATGTAATAATGAAAGTTTTTTTGTAGCTTCCCTTTGGGTCCTAGTTTCACTTATCAGTCTTAATTACCTCTATCCCCGTTGAATGGCCTTCCCAGCCCCTGTGCCGGATCATGTGACCTTAATTTCGTATATAAAGACTTGGCCTCCCACTCTGGAGACGTCACCCTTGAAGGTGTCGGTCTTAAAGTTTTCCGAGATTTGATGAACCAATGGAAGTATTCAGCCATGGAAGGTCTTATCAACATCAATGAATTTTTGTAAGGGATTTTTTACCATATCGGTAGTCTTTTACTCCATAGAAGAAATTGGCAATTTTCGAGGATTGCAAGATTTTATTCAAGCGTGCATAGCAAAATTCAAGTAAAATTTCTGTTTTTGTGGAAAAATAACTATTTATGGTAACTGAAAAATCCAAGGATGTATGATTGATATAATATTGAGCGCGCGTAAAACATTGAAAAAATCGGAACTTGTTTAGTACTTTAGGTGTTCAGCATTATGATGTTTTAAGCGTTTCCAGTGGGTTTGATAGTTTCAGTAATATGGAATGATTTTTAAAGTTTGTGATTAAGAAATTTAAAAAATATATCGGACGTGGGAATGAACATGAATAAAATCAAGTAACCCCCCCCCCTCTCTCTCTCTCTCTCTCTCTCTCTCTCTCTCTCTCTCTCTCTCTCTTCTCTCTCTCTCTCTCTCAGGAAAATGATATTCCGCTACCTCCATGTAGTAAGGCAACTAAATGAAAAATTTCAAGTTTTTTCAAATATTGTTGCAATACTGTCGTATTTATGCAAGACATATTAACCGCAGTATGTAGTAAAATAAAAACCCTACAGCATGGCACATTAATGTCATGTAAATGTTATTCTGTGGATAACGTATGCTAAAAAACATGTGTCATAGTTATGGGCATAAAAACTAGCATAGCATACTGTATATATACCGTCACTTCATTGTAAGAGCTGCGAGATATCCTCAAAGGTTGCCGTATTTGTACCGAAATTAATGACGTCAACTGTATATATCATTTTTAAGTTTATCCTTAATTTTCTCTTAATCAGAATTATCCCTTGTATATTAAAAATAAGTTTTAAGTTTATCCTTAATTTTCTCTTACTCTGAACTATCCCTTGGATATTGGAAATAAGTTTTAAGTTTATCCTTAATTTTCTCT
>NC_090729.1:122658542-122661042 GCF_036898095.1 Palaemon carinicauda
GACCAACGTGACCTGCGCAGCTTCTATGCAGCAACAAAAGAAATATTCGGTCCCACACGGTCATCAGTGGGCAGCCTGAAGGACGTGGATGGGGCCACGACCATCACCGACAGCGAGGGCATCCTGGCCAGGTGGAGGTCTCACTTTGAGAACCTCCTCAATGACCAAGCAGACACCCCAGACGATCTCCTGCGAATGACCCCGCAGCATCCCGTCCGTCACTGGATGGCACTACCACCCTCCATCCATGACTTCAACAAGGCCCTGCAGCGCATGAAGCCCGGCAAAGCCCCAGGGCCAGACAACATCCCGTTGGAGCTCCTCACTCACGGTGGCCCCGGCTTGAGGAACCGTTTGATGCTCCTTATACTGAAAATATGGGAGACCAAGACCCCCCCCCAGTGACTTCCGCGATGCAAACATCACTACCATCTTCAAGAAGGGAGACAGGGAGAACTGTAACAACTACCGGGGAATATCACTACTAAGCATCGCGAGTAAGATTTTCGCTCGGATTCTCCTTATTCTCGCAGAAGACGTCCTGCCAGAGTCCCAGTGCGGCTTTCGACCTTCCCGCGGGACCATAGACATGATCTTCAGTGCGCGACAACTACAGAGAAGAGCCTCGAACAACAACAGCCCATAATGTTCATCTTCTGGGATTTGAAAAAGGCCTTCGACAAAGTACCTCGACCTGCCATGTGGGCTGTCCTCAAAAGATATGGCTGCCCACCCGATTTTGTCAAGCTGGTGCGTGCCCTCCATGACGGAATGGTTGGGAGAGTCTGCCACCAGAACTCTTTCAAACCCATTCCCCATCAACGGCGGCCTGAAGCAGGGCTGTGTTCTGGCCCCGACGTGTTTCTCGCTATACACCGCAGCAATGTTCAACGAGATTCCCCCAGACACACCCTCAGTCGACCTACGTTTCCGAATGGATGGAGGCGCTTTCAACCTCGCTAGACTCGGCGCCAGAACCAAGACCACCTTGTGTGCAGTGCGAGAACTGCAGTATGCTGACGACAATGCCACCCCAGGTCAGACGGCAGAGGACCTGCAGTCGTTAGCTGATGCATACAACTCTGCCTACGAACGTTTTGGGATGCAAGTCAACTCAGACAAAACCAAGACCCTCGTCCAACATCCACCAGGACTGATGCTCCCCAACTTCAATACCACAGTGAATGACCAACCGTTAGAACAGGTGGAACAGTTCTCCTACCTAGGGAGCATCCTAACATCAGCTCCCACAAGCAAAAAGGACGTGGAGAACAGGATCAGGGCAGCCCACTCCGCCTTTGGCCGACTCAACCGCCGCGTATTTAACAACCACGCACTGACAATGACCACCAAAATAATGGTGTTCAGGGCAGTAGTCCTCTCCACGCTCCTGTATGCATGTGAAACATGGACGCTATATAGTAACGATCTTAAAAACCTAGAACGCTTCCAACAAATGAAACTGAGGCAGATCTTGAAAATCCCCTGGGAGAACCACACCACCAACATTGAAGTCTTAGAACGTGCCTCGCTGTCCAGCGTGGAGGCCACCATTATCCACCACCGCCTCCGCTGGATAGGACACGTGCATAGGATGGATCCATCTAGGCTCCCAAAGAAAATATTCTACGGAGAACTGACCCAGGGAACCAGACCACGAGGAGCCCCGAAAATGCGCTATAAAGATCAACTAAAGCGCACCCTGGCTCTAACTGACATCGATCCTTCCTCATGGGAAGAAACAGCCAGGGACAGGGAAACCTGGAGGAGTACAGTACACCATGGCACCGTGGACTTCGAGGAGAGGAGGAGACAAAATGAGGAGGCTAGGAGGAGAAGGAGAGAGCGATTAGAACAGCCCCGCCCACCACCTACCCTCCCTTGTGAACACTGTCCGCGACTCTTCCACCACAGACTAGGACTTAACAGCCACATCAGGCATAAGCACCCACCCCACAGATAGGAGGCTGATGGCTAACGACAGAACCCAATACTCGGACACGAGTGGGCGCCGACGACGACGACATACATATATATGTATATATATATATATATATATATATATATATATATATATATTATATATATATATATATATATATATATATATATATATATATATATATATATATATATATATATATATATATATGCTTGAGGGTACACTATTCTATCTTATTACTCTTTCTCTTGGTTTGTTAAAGTTTTGAAAGTTTATGTAGGAAATATTAATTTTGATGTTACTGTTCTTAAAAAATTTTATTTTCCCTTCTTCCCTTTCCTCACTGGGCTATTTTCCTTGTTGGAGCCCTTGGGCTTATAGCATCCTGCTTTTCCAACCTGGGTTGTAGAGTAGCAAGTAATAGTAATAATAATAATAATAATAATAATAATATATATATTATACTGTATATATATATATATCTATATATATATGTATATATATATATATGTATATGTATATGTACGCCTTCTTTTATTTTTCCTGTGGCCTTGGCTG
>NC_090729.1:122671042-122703542 GCF_036898095.1 Palaemon carinicauda
ATTTTTATGATATTATTGCGTTCATAATCTATACCTTATCTGCATATCCTATGTAGCTCAGAGCGTTGTAGTTTAAAATCTCTCCTACTTTTAACATGCAAATCTCATACTTTTTAACATGCAAACGTGCATATTCACCTGAAACTCCGACGGATAATTTCTTAATGCAACAGGTCCTAATGCCACACTGCTAACAAATGTCTCATTAAAGTCATCCTCGTTCTTTTAAACTCGCGTGTGTGTGTGCAGGTTTAAACCTCTCTCTATCTTTTCTCTCGGAAGAAGTTTTGAAGAAGTGAGAAAGGTACATCTGGCTTTCTAATTATACTTTTGGGGTGAGAAGAAAGTGGAAGAGAGAAAAAAAAAGTGGACAACGACGAGACAGCTTGAGGTTTATTTCCGCTAAGTGATTTATGAACATTAAGGACACCCTGTGCCTGTTGAGACAGGGACATTTTTAGGGACTTTTTTTTTACGCCATTCGGACAGTTCTCAAGGTTTGCTTGTGAGGATGAGCGCGAGCAAAGCTTTTTCTCTTTAGGTTTTTAATTCGTACGGTGATTTAAAGTCTTTCGTAGTATTGTAAGAAGAGATTTGTTTTGTTTTAAGTATATGCGTGCAATATATATATATATATATATATATATATATATATATATATATATATATATATATATATATATATATATTATATATATATATATATATATATATATATATATAGAGAGAGAGAGAGAGAGAGAGAGAGAGAGAGAGAGAGAGAGAGAGAGAGAGAGAGAGAGAGAGAGACTATAGGTCCCCGAGGGTTGTGGTGGCCGATGTGGTAGCGTCCCTGACTGCTGAACGTCAGACTGGGGTCAGTCTCTCGCTCAAACTCGATAGTTTCGAGTCCTGCTGAAACTCGATAGTTGTTTGGTCGCTACAACCTCACCATCCTTGTAGGCTAAGGAGGGAGGTGGGGTTGGGGGAGCCTATAGGTCTATCTGCTGAATCATTACCAGCCAATGCCTGACCCTCCTTGGTGCTAGCTTGGATGGAGAGGTGGCTTGGGCGCTGATCATGTGTATATATGGTCAGTCTTTAGGGCTTTGTCCTGCTTCATAGGACGGTGTCACATTCCCTTACCTCTGCCATTCATGAGCGGCCTGTAAACCTTTAAGCCGAGCCACTGCTACTTTCTTTCCCCTCCCTCCCCACTCACTAGGGGCCTCCACTCCCCTTCATTCCCCCCTTTTTCCCCCGCTCGTTTGTCCGGGGTCAAAACACCGTTGAAACTCATTTTGGATTCCTGGCCGTCCTTACGTTGTTTGTTCTTTGGCCAGGTTGCAATCAGTTGAAATTTGTCTTGTTTCCTTTTCGGCATTTTGTTGTTGTTGTTACTTTTATTATGATTTCCTGTCCTCAGTGGAAACTTCTGGGCCCGTTTCCGTGAGATGATGGCAGCGTGTCTGGGGTCGTGGCTGGGTCTTCATTTATTTGTTTATATATTTATTTTCATCAGTGATGTTGCTGTTGATGAAATCTTCGGGGCTGGATAAGGGCAATTATCCTTCTCGTTGCATTAGAAAATTACTAGCAAAGGGATTATATGACTTCACACACTCACCCACCCACCCACACACCCACCCACCCACCCACCCACACACACACCCACCCACCCACCCACCCACCCACCCACCCACCCACACACACACACACACACACACACACACACACACACACACACACACACACACACACACAGTGACCGGACAGTTTCTCCGATCGGGGGCTCTCATGATTGAACGCCACCAGCCCCCAAGAATCTGAATTCACGCTGCATACCATTCTGCCATTGCATAGTACAAAGACTTTGGAACATGGAAGTACTTTATTCCCTCCCTATCTCCCTCCCTCTTCCCTCCCTTTCTGCATCCCTACCACCTCATTCTCATTACCTTCTCGGATTTCAATAAGGAAAGATCAAATTTTGCCAGTACCGAAGAGGAACCGGGTTTGGTCGACTACATTTGCTTTTCGGCGCCTCGTCCCTTCATCATCCTGTTCGCCCTTTGCTTCTACAGGATATCTCTTTCATAGCCATAACTGACTTACGGGCTGCCTTAGTGCAAGTGCCCGACCTTGCTATTTATCAATAACAAGGCCATCTAAATCATCATCATCCTTATCTCCAAATTCATCTTCATCCACTTTCCAGAATCCTTGCCCTCCTTATTTGTCTCCATATCGTTGTTAATATCTTTACCTTCTCATCCTCCACCCAAGTCGAAGTCTCCCTCATCCTTTTCTAATCCTCCTTTCCTCCATTGACCCCGGGGGGGGGGGTCCTTTCTTTTCTATGACTTAAATCCTTAATCCCTCTTACGCTCCTTGTGATTGGTGTGGCTGTCGTGTCAGATTATTAGGAAAGGATAAACAAGGTCACGTGATTAACAAGGATGTTTACTGGCGCTCTTGATGCTCCTATTTTATTTCTTTTACATATATGGATATAATTGTTGATTTTAGCCCATTCTTGCAATCATGCTTTACTATTGTTATTATTATTATTATTAGCCAAGCTACAACCCTTGTTGAAAAAGCAAGATGCTATAAGCTTAAGGGCTCCAACAGGGAAAAATAACCCAGTGAGGAAAGGAAATAAGGAAATAAATAAATGATGAGAATAAATTAACTATATTATTCTAAAACCAGTAACAGCGTCAAAACAGACATGTCATATATAGACTATAAACATCGTCAAAAACAGATATGTCATATATAAACAATAAAAAGACTCATAATGTGAATGTTGGTGCTGAAATTGATTATAACAACGTTAGGTTACGTTTTACGTTTATTAAAATTTCGAGCAAGTGACAGACTACAGTTTAGGATGAAAGTAGTCCTTTCTTACTTACTTTAATGGCTGCTTTTCCGGTCCTATACAGCAGGGGAACTCCTCTCTCTCCAGGACCTCCACCTTCGTTTTACCTTGTTCGTTCAGAGTATTTAACATTTCATATCATATATTGTTCATTTACTGTTGAATCGTCGCTGTCAAAAAGACTCATGAAATAAGAAAGTCTTCAGTTTCCCCTTGAACGCTTTAATGTCTTAATGACATTTCAATGTTTCGGGTCCGCATATTTAAAGGCTCTGGAGCCTACAGTAGACATATATCTAGGTTCCAACAGTTTGAAGCCATCTGTAACTATTCTCGTGTCGACACGATTTGTTGGCTGCGCAATGTGTAGCAATTCTCTTTTATTAGCAGTAGTAGTAGTTTGTTGTTGTATTAAAGTGTAGGTGGATTTATTTTAACAATTTAAGCAAATTAACAAAATGGTCATTTTAATAGTTTTCCAGAAATCACAATGGCATTTTAAGATAATCCTTAAAACTCTTAGAAATTGAATTGAATGAAAGGTTTGTGCACGTCCAAAATTTCACTCTGTTTTAGTTGAAGTAAAAAAAATGTTTAAAGACTTTTGAGGTTTTAATTACATCGGAAAACTTAGGAGTATGATTGTACAGTTTTGAATTTAAATGTATTTAAACACAAAACACACTCAAATATTCATAAGCGCGCGAGTGCGCGCGTGTGTATGTGTGTTTGTAATTAGATAATAGTGACAAGAGGTAAATCTTTATCAGAGACGTTTTGAAGTTTCATCGAGTACATAACTCCATTCGTTAAACTCTCTCTCTCTCTCTCTCTCTCTCTCTCTCTCTCTCTCTCTCTCTTTGTTACGGCCATTGTTATGGATTAATCAACTCCAATGGTCCTTCTCTGGAACCTCCACATTATCACCCCTCCCTCCTATACTTCCACCTCCCCATTAATCTCCCCCTTCCCTAATCTCTCCCTCCCTCACCTCTCCCTCTCTCACCTCTAGAGCGGACATGTTAAATCAGTGTCTCCATCATTGATTTCTATGGCTATCGCTGGGAAACAATGAACCACAGATGATGATGGTGGTAGTGGTGATGATGATTTGATGATAGTGATGAGAGTAATGGAGGCAGGGGATGGTGGGGTAGGGGTGTCCTTTGTTAGGAGATGGTTTTAGGGGAGGGGGAGGGTTAGGTGGGTGGTCGACACACTTGTACTTTGCTGACGATGGGAGAGTTGAAGAGCCGATTGTTGGAGGAGCACCAACCTGTCGAGGGATAAGCATCTTCCTCCCCCCCCCCTTTCCTCGTTTTAGGGGGAGGGGGATGGGTATGGGGTAAAGGGACATGGAGGCTGGATGACTTAGTAGGTCAAGAAAGGAGAGAAAAAAAAAAATCGGAAGTGAGTGGTAGTTTTGGCTTTCATAAAAGAGGATTTTAATACAGGCTACGATGAGGAGATGTAATCTTTGATCAGAACTACGTTGTTAAAACGATCACTGATAACGTGGGAATTATACTGATAATTTAATTATTTAAAGCAAAAGAAAGACTTTGTCACGGTAAGACGACACCTTTACTGTAATCATTTTGATGTCTATATTTGTCTCACATTATGACTTAAGTGGATTCTCTATATTTAATTTTATTAAATTGGGCAATACATTTTTTTTTTCATTCAATACCGTTCTGTTTCTTTGGTAATCGCTAGCCTGGGGTTAGTCCTGCTCAAACTCGTTAGTTACTTTGGTCGCTGCAACCTCACCTTCCTTGTGAGCTAAGGATCGGGTGTTTGGGGTAGCCTATGCGTCCATTTGCTGAGTCATCAGCAGCCATTGCCTGGCCCTCTTTGGTCGTAGCTTGGGTGGATAGGGGGCTTGGGCGCTGATCGTATGTATATGTATGGCCATTCTCTTCTAGGGCATTGTCCTAATTGATAAGGCAATGTCACTGTCCCTTACCTCTGCCATTCATGTGTGGCATTTAAACCTTGTCCAAGTTATATCGATCATTTTGTCATAAACACAGTGAATAAATATCCGGCAGTGATATTAACATAATTAGGAAGAGATTGTCTCCGAAAGCCTTCTAGGGTTACCGAGTCTCCTCTCCTGTACTGAAATAACTTTTGGATGTTGAGTTCCATCTCAAAGGTAGAATTATCTATAGTATATTGGGCGTTACCAGAAAACTGGGGATATGTTGTAATTCAAAGGAGGGGTATAGAGTATTTTTAAGATTGGACACAGTTTAAAGGTCACTTATGAATGGCAGAGACAAGGGTCAGTGGTAGGGTTACCAGATTATTTCCACTGGATTATCGTACATGAACCTTAAAATTATAGTTTTTTTTTTTAACCAAAATTATCGTCACACTTTCAACATGATTATTAAGGAGTAACATAAATAACTTATTTCAAGGTATTTTAGTATAATTGTTTAATGAACACATTTATATATATATATATATATATATATATATATATATATATATATATATATATATATATATATATATATATATATATATACCTAAGGTATGTATCGTACATCGTACCGGACCCAAAATAATCGTACATGTATGATGATTATCGTACGAATGGCAACCCTGGTCAGTGGAAATGCCCTAGCATGACAGTTCCCTATTGACTGGGGAAATAAAATCATTGTAATTCAGAAACGTTGCTACAGGAGTCTGGGAAATCTAGAAGGATCTAAGGTTTGGAAAGAATGCTTTGAGAAAGGTAAGGTATAGAGGAATGATCTGAAGATCCAGGAAGCGTGTGGGTAGGGGGGTGGGGTGGAGGAATTGCAACACTGCCGTTTAATTCGAATATTTTTAAAAGTTTGAAAGATACCTTTTCCATTAAGACTTGATATTGAATAATTATTGAGCTCAGTAGTGAGAGATAACACTGATCGAGAAAATAAATCATCAAGGTTAGAAGGGAATTGACTTTGGGGTGCAAGATATGGTGATGAATAAAAAAGATTGAAAAGTTTATTAGATTTTTAAGTTAACAAACAACTAAACGAGTTTAGGATTATGAAGCTTCCTAATTTATGACTGTGTCAAAATAAAGGCTAGAAGTAATTATATGATGCATAAGAGAGAGAGAGAGAGAGAGAGAGAGAGAGAGAGAGAGAGAGAGAGAGAGAGAGAGAGAGAGAGAGAGAGAGAGAGAGAGAGAGAGAGATGAATGTCCATGTTTGTGGAAATGCGTTATTCTTATTGTTGACCTTGATTCAAGAATGAGTTGAATAAGAGAGGAATTGATGGGGGTTAATATGTATTCCCACTTTGAAGGGTGACTACTCCTCCTCCAATCACTTCCTCTCCTCCTCATCCTTCTCCTCAACCTGCTCCTCCAGTCGAGAGGTGGCCAAAGAGATATCTGGAGTGTGCTATGAATGATATAACTCCTTCCAGATCAATTTCCAGAATCGAACATTGTATGGGAAATAATCTTTATTGGAATTATCCGAGGCTTATCAGATATAAATTTAACAGTTACCTGTGTATTCTGTATTGAGAGAGAGAGAGAGAGAGAGAGAGAGAGAGAGAGAGAGAGAGAGAGAGAGAGAGAGAGAGAGAGAGAGTACTTGGGAGATGTTGACAAGGCGTTTCACGAGGAGTAGGTGGCGTGACTCGAGGACGACTTGGCAAGGAGGTTGAAGAAGTTCGAGACAAGAGTTAGGATGAGGGGGAGGTGGATGAAGGAAGCGAGAGAGAGAGAGAGAGAGAGAGAGAGAGAGAGAGAGAGAGAGAGAGAGAGAGAGGTGTCTCTCTCTCTCTCTCTCTCTCTCTCTCTCTCTCTCTCTCTCTCTCTCTCTCTCTCTCTCTCTCATTCATTAATTCTAGAGCATTTTTGTTTCATGTTAAGAGACAAATTTGGCAGCATTGAGATAAGAAAA
Source organism: Palaemon carinicauda (assembly GCF_036898095.1). Classification (NCBI taxonomy): domain Eukaryota; kingdom Metazoa; phylum Arthropoda; class Malacostraca; order Decapoda; family Palaemonidae; genus Palaemon; species Palaemon carinicauda. The sequence goes on from NC_090729.1 coordinate 122,677,832, forward strand.
GATTTATTTTTCATGAAAAAAATAATTGTTTTAAACATTGTTTTGGGAGAATTGTAACGATTTTATTTCGGGTTTCGTTTCCTTACGAGTTGGAACAACGCTGTAATACTTATATCAAGAAATTCTAAGCAAATCTCGTTGTAATGTAACAAGGCTGTTATTGATTAAGTAAATTCTGGTATTTTTTTCTAATTGGATGTGGTAAAAAATTGACAAAACCCGTGAATTAGTTGAAAAATTGATAAACTAGTATAAAAAAACATTTTGCAATAACTAAAATTAAAGTCATCGATTGTGAGATAAATTGTTTTGCATTAAAGTACAAAAAAAAAGCTAATTGACAGGGAGAATATGGATTACTGATATTGAAAACTATGATAAAATCCTTTTAATTATTGTCAAGAATACTATAATACTTTATTGATTTTAATATTTTCAAAGGATAGTTGAAAACTTACAATTTTTATAGGGGTCAGTATTGAAGGATTTTTTAAAGAGAATATCAAGGAGTTAAATTACGTAGTACAATGAGAGAGAGAGAGAGAGAGAGAGAGAGAGAGAGAGAGAGAGAGAGAGAGAGAGAGAGAGACCTCTGATATTGAAAGGGTCGGTAGTGATACAGGAGAGACTGAAACTAGGTGGCTTTTGGTTACTCGCCAAGCTTGGATGGGTTGGTAGACAAAAAGTTGAAGATATAAAGGAGAAAAAAATATATATATGAAAAGGACTATGAAAAGTCTCTTGGCCAAAACAGCTCTCTCTCTCTCTCTCTCTCTCTCTCTCTCTCTCTCTCTCTCTCTCTCTCTCTCTCTCTCTCTCTCTCTCTCTCTCTCTATTGGGTTTTCTTCCCAATGCGATTATTTCTCGATTTTATTTTGGTCGATTTTTCCCATGTCTTATTCCACTACTTTACTGCGTCCCTATTCTTCTTCTTCTTCTCGTTGTATTGACCATAGTTGCTATCAATCTCATTAACCTTAGTATTCATAGATTAGTTTGCGGCGTAACCAAAAGGATATAATAAACTTTATATGACTTTGATAGTGAAGAAAATCCAATTAAATCAAGTTATTACAATTGACATTATGAAGTATGTTTATCTCCATTGCCTTGGTGCTCACCTATCCATGTAGTTCCAGCGAACAGTTCTTGTCCAATCAATCAATGAGTCGTTCATTCCTTCACTCCTTTAGGTGGGTGTATTGCTCCTTTAAGTGGGTGTATTGCTCCTTTAAGTGGGTGTATTGCTCCTTTAAGTGGGTGTATTGCTCCTTTAGGTGGGAGCATTGCTCCTTTAAGTGGATGTATAGCTCCTTTAGGTGGGTGTATATCTCCTTTAGGTGGGTGTATTGCTCCTTTAGGTGGGTGTATTGCTCCTTTAAGTGGGTCTATTGCTCCTTTAGGCGGGTGTATTTTTCCTTTAGGTGGGTGCATTGCTCCTTTAAGTGGCAGCAATGTTCCTTTGTGGGATACTTCGCTACATTCCCTAGCTGTTTTTTTCTTATTAGTCCGTCCCACGTAAGAAAGTTAACTTGTCTGTATATTAAAAGAAAGTCAGGATTTTGGAAAGGGAGCAAAGTTCTGACTTTTAAGTTCATCATTGTAAGTTTCTTATTGGTTAAAGCTTACGGTGTTTATATTAGATCCAAGTTTTTTTTTTGTACTTTCCCATTTTAGTTGCACCTCTTACTTCTCTGTATATGGAGAGAGAGAGAGAGAGAGAGAGAGAGAGAGAGAGAGAGAGAGAGAGAGAGAGAGAGAGAGAGAGAGAGAGGGGGGGGCGCGCATGAATAATTCAATTTTTATCTGGATGGTTCTCTCGTCTTTTTCCGCGGATTCATATATTTTTTCCTCTATTTGAAATCGGTCACTCCGGCTGTAGAAAAGAAAGGAATGAAATTGAAACAGTATCCCGAATGCATTAAGTCTGATAAGCTATCTGCAATTGTTGTAAAGTCGTTTGACAGACTGACTGGTCTGAAAATAAAATGACTGATATGTCCGAGGCCGAAAAATGGCTGGTTGGCTGGCCATTGCAAACGGTGATTGAGATATCAGCTATAGTGAGGGAAACGAAGGATTAGGTTATAAAGTATCGCGGTGAAGCTAATGAATGTATTAAGGAAATGACTTTTTTGGCATGTGGAGATGTTTAAATTTGTATTTTTTTTTTTTTTTTTTTTTTTTTTTTGTGGGCGAGGGATATGTTTCTTAAGCCTGATGGCTCATTTTTCTTAGCTTGGATGCGCAGAGGAAAAGTTCATTTAGGTTTGTACTATTTCTTTGGAGGGGGCAGGTTTCTCGAAGTTTATACTTATTTTAGGAGGGGGAGATGTTTCTTGAAGTTTGTACTGTAATGATTTTTAGGCCGGTAGCACACTAGCGACTCTGTGGCGCCACAAAGCCACAGCATCGTGTGGCGGGGATGTGGTCTCCCATAGGTTTCCATTGTTTTCAAGTTTTGCCGTGCAAACTAGCGACTGTGGCTCTCTGTCGCTGATCCCCGCCACAGGCGTGGCGTGTCTTTGAAAACAATGGAAACCTATGGGAGACCACATCTCCGATGCACGATGCTGTGGCTTAGTCGCTAGTGTGCTCCCGGTGTACCGGTTTCAAATTACCCCCTCCAAATCTTACCCCCCGGTAATTTGAAACCGGATTCAAACTACCGGGGGTTAACTTGATACCGGTTTCAAGCTACCCCCGGGGGTAATTTGAAACCGGTTTTATGCTACCCCCCTGGTTTCAAATTACCCCCCTCGTTTTTGCGCAGGATCTCATCATTTATGAATATTAATAAATTGCTTTTGCTCAAGGTCAACACAATCATTAGGTAATATGCGTATACATGTACTGTTTCACCTATTGGTATCGTTTATTAATATCCAGTCTTTATCCGTCTTATGTTTATATCTTAGCTTATAAATGTCGGATATTCCATTATCAGTCATGGGCGCATATTTGACCGAGACAGGAAGACGAGGTGAAATTTGATTTTGACGGTTATTTTTTCCATTATTTGAAATATTTCATAATTATATTGCAAGCAAATATTATATAAGGTATAATCAACATATTGATCATAAGTATATATGTGTATATATATATATATATATATATATATATATATATATATATATATATAATACATGTATATGTATTTGTATGTATATTGTAAATACTATATCATTCATGATATCTGTAAATAATTGACACTTTTAATAAAGCAAGATTGTAAGCAATTATAACAGTTTTAAGAAAACATGGTACAGTACATGCTGTTTGCTTCTACTGTACTTACATTGGTTGTTTGTATACGAAAACACTTGGACTACGGAAAAGTCGTTACACTTTATAGCCCTCTATGGATGACATTGAACACAGCTTGTGTTAATCTCACAACTGTTGTTACTGATTTTAGCCTAAAGGCTGGCAGCTGTGTGTTATCATGGGCTAAATCAAATCCTATTTAAACCATCTTCCAGAATAGTAAGTGATGGATTCGTGTATGGATTTTTTTTTCTCTGTTGTTGATCTCGAAATGGAAAATTATTGTAAAACGGTGTCATAAAATGTTTAAGAATTTTACCTGAAATGTATCATAAAGAAAAAAAGGCCTCGCCACATGGTCACCTGTACATTTCCATGCGGTTTATATAACACTTCTGCCCCTTTGTCATAGCTCCATTCTTTCTTATTACTCATTTCATCAAATGACAAAACAGCAATACCTAGTAATCGAGACTTCATACCATCTTTAATGTCCTCTGGTTTAAAATGAATCGAGCTAACAGTAGCTTACACAACGTTAATTCTGTCTGCACGACGACATGCATGTAGGTAATTTATATTTGAGCTTTTATTTTTTACGTGCATAGCATCCAAATACTACGAAGTTACTATGCATTATCAGTGACAGAATAAATGAATAAACAAAGAGATATATGGACACACGGAGTTCTATTGTTATATTGCAACTATGGGTATGGTCAAACCATTTTAAGAGCAAACTCGGAGCCCAATAGCGGCATTGCCAGTTCTCTTGGGTCATTTTCAAAGCACACCTGGCTTAGCCGCTTTAATCTATGGGCGAGCCAAGAATAGGAGAAAAGGGTCAACTAATAAGTCATTCACCCGGATTTGAACGGTCTAAGAATATAATCCTTTAATTTGATACTCTCCCTAAATTGTTTCCTTCGTTCTTTTTGTTTGCAACCACGTGGTGACAAGTTGAAACTCTTAAATATAACAAATAGCAAAATTGTTATTAAACGATTATCATACTAACAGAAATAATCTTAATTTTGATATCAAATGAATTCATTTCTCAATTCTGATTGATTATCAAAAGACAGGATTCTTTACAAAGGATTTAATTAACTATGTTTAATATGGTATATTTACGTAGGTGATTGTATTGTTTTAGAATTTAATTAATCGACAAAATTAATTTCTTTACAACAAAAGTTATATTAGCAAACGTGGTTATGGTGACTTCGTCAGATGAAGTTAGTGCTATCACAAAAGATTCAATAAATTAGTTCATTCAGACCATTTTCATGTCTTCCTTTATAATGTTATCAGTATGCTTAATACCCTTGACCCAATTTACCTTGCAAATCTGAAACAAAGTCGTTTTTTTTTAAGTTGGCTGCATCTGTGACACGTTTTATTGTTTGGTCAATTCCAAATTTAACAATTTCATTACCATTTTCCCCTTTTTTTTTTTAATATTTAATTTAGTAAATATTTTTTTTCCATGTAATGCTAAAACAGGGTTCATTATGATGGTTTTGATTTCAAATATTTTTACGGGTAATATCTATCTTTTTTTACTTAATAATTGTTTTGTATAAAGTTAGATGCGTCATAGTTTGTGTTTAATTGAAAGATAAGGCCAGTTAATTAAAAATTAAAAAAAAAATAAAATCTCGACAATCACGCGCACACTGAAATAAAATAAAGTTTTACCTCGCCGTGATCACTAAACCTTAAATGAAAGTCTGTAACTTCAAATATTGTGAATTAGGGAATTATATGACACTTTAGGTCTTAAATACGAAAATATCAACAATCACACGAACAGAAATAAAATAAAATTTTACCTCGCCTTTATCACAAAACCTTGAATTACAGTCTGTGACTTTTAACGTGTCATATAATTCACTAATACACATTTTTTGGTCTTAAATACCAGATTAAACTACTTCTCCTACTGCTGCGAAGCCAACAACAAATGCATGATACATATTTGCGATGTCACATGAATTATTTATCATTCTGATGAGGGGGTAACTTGAAAACAGAGGGGGTAACTTGAAACCGGTTTCAAACTACCCCCCCCCCGGTAATCTGAAACCGGTTTCAAGTTACCGGGGGGTAATTTGAAACGGGGGGTAACTTGAATCCTTTACACCGGCCCTAGGATGGAAAGTTATGAAGTTTATCCTAATTTCTTGGAGGGGAAATGTTTCCTGAAGTGTGATGGACTCAAGATTTTTGGCTTGGAAGGACAATGTCTTGTGATGAACTATTTTTATTTGTAGAGGAAATGTGTTTTGAAGTTCTTAATTTTTTGGAGGGGTAATGTTTCCTGAGGTTTGTAAATTCTTTTCCTTTGAGGGAAAATGTTTCTTCAAGTATGATGGACCGTTTTAATTTTGGAATTAAAAATTTTCTTGAAGTTTTATGAATATATTTCTTTGGATTGTAAGTATTTCTTGTTTGATGTTATATTTTTCTCTGCCTCTTTCTGTGAACTTTATTGGGGATATTTATGAATATAATTTCTCTTTTCAGAATAAATCCTATTCTGTTTAAAAGAAAATTGTTCAAAGAATCTTTCCATGAAAGCGAAATTTTTCTTAATGTAGTAATGAATTTGCGAACAAATTCTTCCTTTCGTTCTTGTCAGGGTGACTTTTCAAGAATACATATGATAGTCAGTGGTCTTTCAAAACTGAGTCTTTCAAAACTGAGTCTTTCAAAACTGAGTCTTTCAAAACTGAGTCTTTCAAAACTGAGTCTTTCAAAACTGAGTCTTTCAAAACTGAGTCTTTCAAAACTGAGTCTTTCAAAACTGAGTCTTTCAAAACTGAGTCTTTCAAAACCACGAGCAAATTGCTATTATTACCTACTTTCACGGCTGAGTTTTTCTAGGGAATCTCTCTCAATTTAGGCCAATTTTATGTTTATATTCTCTTGAGTGATTTCTTTTATCAGTTATTTTTTTCTTAGGGCCTGTATTTTTTCCAGCCTTTTTATCTTTTCTATCCAGTTGAGTTTGTTCCAGTATCTGCCTCCGGTTTTTTGTCCATATATCTCTCGTGTCTTTTACGAAGCTTTTCGTCTTATTTATATTTCTCTTGTCTAGTTTTTTCTTTATATTTTTCTCTCGTCTTTCTGTAATTTGTATATATTTCTTATTCATGTCTCGGTGTTTGTTCCAGTTTTGTCAATTGTCCTTGTTCTCGAGTTCGTTACAGTATTTTTACTGTTCTTGCCCCCTTAGTTTTGTTCCACTGTTTTTATGTATTTCTGTCCACGATTTTGTCTTATTATCCCATCTCACGTCTCTTCATCTATCCTTTTCGTTTCTAACGATTCGTTAACAAATTAAAACGTTGAGTGGTATAAGATCTTTGGGTATAGTAATCCCAACCTGATTAGCCGTTGTTATTAAACTAAAAACTAATGTATATCAACATTCAATTTTCATACGAAGGTCGATTAACTGGAAATCTCGTTGCCCGCCTGTGACAAAGGCTCTTGGGAAATAAGACAAAGAGCCTTGAAAGGGGAAGGAAGCGAAAGACAAGGAGCATTGAAAGGGGAAGGGACTTGTGATTTTGTATAGCAAATATCTCGGGCATCTTTAAATAAGAGATAAAATGCATCGGTATGGAACCGTCCCCGAAGCCAGTTGTATCTGGGTAAATTATCTATAATTTCCGTATAAATAGCCACCTGGTTGGACTAGCGGAGTTAATCTAGAGAGTAGCGTGATAACGATTGAACCTAGAAGTACAAAACGTTACAGAACCTGAAGCTGTGAAGCATTTTGCTTATTCTACAGGTAAAGGTATGACAGGAAGCATATGTAACACTAGCGTCTGTATAGGTACATGGGAGATGGGTTAGTTAAAAATTATTTATTTAATCTAGCAAAAGTTTAATTGGGTTGTTATTAACCTTTTTTTTTAGTAACGTAAGCTAGAAAAAACCCGTATCATTTGCTAGTCTGACTAAATATTAGTTTCATGTTACATAATTAAATCAATACTGGCATTTTATGGGAAAAAGTTTCTCGGGCTACCCTATTACGTGCAGACTGGCATTTGTTAACTATTGTAATCTCAATTGTATGGTGTATAGAGTGACTGTATAGTGAAAATGGAAACTCCAGCAGAAATTAAACGTTCATTGGCTACAGATTTATCTGGTAAATGCAAATGGTAAAGGTATGAACGTTATTGCTTTTGATTGAAAGCACGGTTTGTCAAAATAATTTTTGGGGGATCTGGCACGAAATGTTGAATTTCTTTTTTTTTTTCCTTTTAGAAAAGACTTGCTATATATCTAAAACCTTCGGAAATTTTTAACAAAATAGAAACAGACTTAACTGATACCTCCGTGATAATTGACACGATATGTTGAAAAATTATTTGAAAAGACTTACTTTATATCTAATACCTTCGTAAATTTTAAACGAAATAGAAACAGGCTAACTGGTACCTCGGTGTTTATAATAGATTTCAGTACTATCTGACGTTTTAAGTTGTCATTCTGTTATTAATGATCGAGGAAATTTCCATTTTATATTTTATCGACGAACGTGTGACACTGACTCGAAACTATGACTACGTATATTTAGGTTTTTATCTTAATTTATACCTCCGCCAACGAAGTTGGATGGAGGTTATGTTTTCATCCCGGTGTGTGTGTGGGGGGGGGGGTGTCTTTGAACAGTTTCCTGGTCACAATTTTAATCGTAATGAATCTTGCAGGGGTTAACTTAATGTAAAAAGCTGGGTATGATTAAATTTTGGAAGGTCAAGGTCACGGTTAAGCAAAATGTCTAACTCACGTGATTAGCCATAAGTTTGGACATCGTTGTTACAGAAACTTCAGACTCTGTTCATATTTGTGAAAATTTACGCCAATTAATACAAGTTAAGGTCATAGGTCAAGGTTGAGCAAACGGTCGAGAAATAAGCTGCTGCGGTGGAGGTCTGCGCTCTATTGACTGCCCCTCAAGTTGAAGAGTAACATTGCAAGTCTTACCCTTGACTTGATAACTAGACACTGTTTTTTTTTATACGATAATTCATTAATGCTCAATAAATACTTGAAAGTTCCGGGTATTGTATTATTCCGATCTAGAAAACTAAGGGATGAAAGAACGAGGATGTTTGATTGTTGTTTAGCTAGTTAGTAGTAGGTTAGCCTGGACACCAGCCACCCGTTGAGATACTACCGTTAAAGAGTTATCGTGTTCTTTGGTTGGCCAGACAGTATTGCATTGGATCCCTCTCTCTGGTTACGGCTCATTTCTCCCTTGCTCTCTCACTGAATAGTCGGGCCTATTCTTTCCACATACTTTTTCCACATACTTCTGTGTCCGCTTACACCTGACAACACTGGGATTGCCAGACAATGCTTCTTTGCTCAAGGGGTTAACTACTGCATTGTAATTGTTCAATGGCTACTTTCCCCTTGGTTAGTGTATAAGAGATTTTATCAGTGGGAAGCAGCTCTTCTAGGAGAAGGACACACTGAAATCAAACCTTTGTTCTTTAATATTGCAGTGCCATAGTTTCTGTATCAGGGTCTTGGGATAGTTCTCTTACTTGAGGGTACACTCGGGCACACTTCTATCTTATTTTTCTTACTTTTTGGGTTTTTTTATAGTTTATACATGAAAGATCTAATTTAATGCTGTAACTGTTCTGGAAATATTTAGTTTTGAATGTTCATCACTCCTCTTGCAGTGTGTTTATTTCCTAGTTTCATTTCTTCACTGGGGAATTTTTCCCTGTTGGAACCCTTGGGCTTATAGCAGCATGTTTTTCCAACTATAGTTGTAACTTGCCTTGTAATAATAATAATAATAATGATGATGATGATGATAATAACAATAATAACACGATATATACATAGTCAGTGGGTCTGCTCCCTTTTTTTCCCTTCCGTTTATACCGATGACCTTTTCTTTTGCAACTGGTTATCATTTGGTCATGGCGAAGCCCAGATGTACTTGTCTACATTACGAATGTTGTTGCATATCCTTTTTAAGTTAAGTAATTAATCATTACCGAATACAAACCATCGTTCTTTGATAGGAATATGACGCCACACCCTCTCTGTATTCTTAGGAAAAAATACGAATTGCTGTAGGAATTACTTTTTATATATGATCAGGTGATTTCGAATCTCATCAAGTGTGTTTCTAACACACACGATGAAGTGTTGTCTTACAGTTCGAGTCTATTGAATATTGCAATTGTCTATGATGTATATATATATATATATATATATATGTATATGTATATATAATGGTGTGTGTATATTATATATATATATATATATATATATATATATATGTATATTGTATATATAATATATTTATATATATAATATATATTTATATATGTATGTATATATATGTATATATATATATATATATATATATATATATATATATATATATATATATATATATATATATATATATATATATATGTATGTATGTATGTTTCTATACATATGTACACATACGTTTATACACACAACTATCTATAGCCTAAATGCAGTATATACTTGCATACCTATGCAGTGTATACATATATGTATACTTATGTATAGATATAGGACTATACATAAATTATATATGTATAAAGAACAGCATTGGGTCAAGATAATGTATTAGTTAACTTCTCTCATATATTGCCCATTTCTCTCGATTTTGTTAGGTATTGATAACTTATGCTTTGGGCAGCAAGTTCAATATCCCGTGCACCTGACCCCGAACACAGGTAACTATTATCGACGTCTGCTGGGGTTCTTGCTAATCGAGTCGTCTACATAAAGGAGAACTATTAATAGATTTACCCGTGGCTCGCACGACTTTTGTTGCATCTCTCTCTCAAGCAGAACATTCGAGTCAATTTTTAGTCTAAGATTTATTTTAATCGTATGTTTGTGTTTGTTTAAAAGTTTCGTATTTTCCATAAATGCTTATTATAAAAAGAAAAACAAATGCAAAAAAATCAGCCTGGGGTAAAGGTGCGTCCGCTTATTTTTCAAGTGTCTCGCACCCCCTTGTGAAGATAGCTTAAGGTTTATAGGTCGCTCATAAATGGCAGAGGCAAGGGACATTGAGTTTGCCCTATCAAGCAGGACAGTGCCCTAAGGCTGACCATGTATACACATGATCAGCGCCCAAGCCCCCTCTCCACCCAAGCTAGGACCAATAAGGGTCAGGCAATGGTTGCTGATGACTCAGCAGATAGACCTATAGGCTCCGCAAAACCCCCAGCCTTAGCTTACAAGAATGGTGAGGTTGTAGCTACCAAAGGAACTAACAAGTTTGAGCGAGACTTGAACCCCAGTGTGACGGTCACCAGTCAGGGACCATACCACATAAAACAAGTGGGGTCTTTCAAAGTACATGGATATATTTTGCCAAACATCGTGAATTAAATTTTTCAAGTATTGCCTTCCAATCCAGCCAGGTTTGTTTAGCAAATATAAAAAATTTCGCATACTTAATGAAAATCTTATAAACAGAATTAGATAGATTATTGATTCAAGTTAGTAAGAATGTCCCTAGAGGTCTATGTTGTTCAACAAAGGATGTGCTAAAGGTTGGCCAGGATTATGTGAGAAGAATCTTAATTATATACTTGGCAAGTTCAACATTGTGGTCCCTGGACCTCTTATTGTTATAAACCTTCATCTTTATTCCCCACGACTTTTTACGGGAATTTCTCGTCCCAGAAAAGATATTTGAAACAGTAATAGTTGAGAGTATGAATTGACACAATGTAGAAGGATCTGGGCTTTGAGAATAAGCTTTCAAGTTATCTGCAGGTTAGCATTTATTCACCTACTGTATTAAATATACATTATATTGCAATACAGCAGCAGAAATGAAAATTAAAAATTAATACTCTTTTTAACAGATGTGCTATACTCTTTTTAGTCAGGTGTCACTCATTCTCTATCCCGATATATGTAAATAGTGACATGATATTTTATGCAAAAATATAATGTCCTTCCTCCTTTAAGGTGCAAATGTTGTAACGTCATGAGTTGCAGACTGCATTCTCGGAAACTTTTTTTTAAAGAAAACGTTCCTTTCACTATTAAGAGGAAATTGACTCATTTTATTTGCAGTGGAGAGTAGGCAATTGCCTATACTGGGTTTTGCCTTTGAAGAACAGTACTGTATTTGGCTTTGAAGAACAGTACTGTGTTTTGCCTTTTGAAGAACAGTACTGTGTTTAGCCTTTTGATGAACAGTACTGTGTTTAGCCTTTTGAAGAACAGTACTGTGTTGTACCTTTGAAGAACAGTACTGTATTTTTACCTTTGAAGAACAGCACTGTGTTGTGCCTTTGAAGAACAGCACTGTGTTGTGCCTTTGAAGAACAGCACTGTGTTGTGCCTTTGAAGAACAGCACTGTGTTGTGCCTTTGAAGAACAGTAATGTGTTCTGCCTCTGAAGAATAGTAGTGTTTTCTGCCTTTGAAGAACAGCACTGTGTTGTGCCTTTGAAGAACAGCACTGTGTTGTGCCTTTGAAGAACAGTAGTGTGTTCTGCCTCTGAAGAACAGTAGTGTGTTCTGCCTCTGAAGAACAGTAGTGTGTTCTGCCTCTGAAGAACAGTAGTGTGTTCTGCCTCTGAAGAACAGTACTGTGTTTCGCCTCTGAAGAACAGTACTGTGTTTCGCCTCTGAAGAACGGTAGTGTGTTGTGCCTTTGAAGAACAGCACTGTGTTGTGCCTTTGAAGAACAGCACTGTGTTGTGCCTTTGAAGAACAGTAATGTGTTCTGCCTCTGAAGAACAGTAATGTGTTCTGCCTTTGAAGAACAGCACTGTGTTGTGCCTTTGAAGAACAGTAATGTGTTGTGCCTTTGAAGAACAGTAATGTGTTGTGCCTTTGAAGAACAGTAATGTGTTCTGCCTCTGAAGAACAGTAATGTGTTGTGCCTCTGAAGAACAGTAGTGTGTTCCGCCTCTGAAGAACAGTAGTATGTTCCGCCTCTGAAGAACAGTAGTATGTTCCGCCTCTGAAGAACAGTACTGTGTTTCGCCTCTGAAGAACGGTAGTGTGTTCCGCCTCTGAAAAACAGTACTGTCAAGAATAGGGCCAAACTTGCCCGGATTTGATTTGCAAAGCGGTATTGTGGTGGCTGTAGGACTTTCCGGTTTTAGGCTTAAATGGTATTAGAATTGTTAATTTCCTTCTATTGCTTGCTACACACTCTCTCTCTCTCTCTCTCTCTCTCTCTCTCTCTCTCTCTCTCTCTCTCTCTCTCTCTCTCTCTCTCTCTCTCTCTCTCTCTAAGGGTTTCATTTTTTTAATTTTTTCGCAGTAGTAGTCAAGGCTTTCATCTTGCAGCTTACGGAATCGTTCCAGTGAAAATTCGAATAGTATTTGATTGGAATTATGGAAACCACCTTTATTGTTTGTAAAACAATCATATATACCACTTTGCTTATGATTTTAATCTATAAGTCCAATGCCATGGCGCAGTTGAAAAAAAAAATATATATATTTTACGTGATTTCCGTTTTCATTCATGAAACCTTCCTTTGAACAAGGGTCTTACGCTACTATTTTGTTTATTTACGCCAGGATGATAGATCACATATTTACCTATTCTGCGAGACTCCATGCTTTAGTTTTCAAGAATTTCACGAATATTTTGTGTAATTTCATCCTCGTGAACTATTATTTTGAGTACGAGACGGCCGTGTTTATACAGAGGAAGTATTCATTCACCTTTCTGATGTATCGTCGGAAGTAGTTTTCTCATTGAGGTCCAACGGTGTCAGATGGCGTGGCGGCTGTTTCATTCATACTTCGGTGCGGGGCACTGGCGCACTAAGGTTCAGGGGACGTTGCTGACGTCATCAGCTAATGACGTAATGCCTCCCACGCGGCAGCCTCCTTTCTCCACCTCTTATGTTGGTCGGTGTTCGGTGCTTAACAATTCTCTCTCTCTCTCTCTCTCTCTCTCTCTCTCTCTCTCTCTCTCTCTCTCTCTCTCCTTTTTGTCAATGGAAATAACGGCACATGCGCACTTGTTGAACTCTCACTCTCTCTCTCTCTCTCTCTCTCTCTCTCTCTCTCTCTCTCTCTCTCTCTCTCTCTTTGTCAATGGAAATAACGGCGCATGCGCACTTGTTGAACTCTCTCTCTCTCTCTCTCTCTCTCTCTCTCTCTCTCTCTCTCTCTCTCTCTCTCTCTCTCTCTCTCTCTCATCAAATGGAGATTACAATAATCTATTCACGCTTAGCACAAATCAGCTCAGAGGTAAAGGATACAAACTGGAATTGAAAAGATACACCACCACTCGATGCGGATGTAGTGAACAGTAACACGGTAAACGAGTTCAAGTTGGACAAGATCATACGAACTCTCTAAATGCTTAAAATAGATAGCTCTACCAAAGAGCAAATAGACTCCGTGGATGGACTAAAAAGTCTTAGACACATCCAAAATCCTTGTAACTCACTCTCTCTCTCTCTCTCTCTCTCTCTCTCTCTCTCTCTCTCTCTCTCTGAATATGAAGCTGAGCTAGGACTATTTACCGTTTTGTTTGTTTGACTTTCGAAAAATCGTGGCAACTTGCAGGATTAATCAAAAGATCCTTTACTATAAGTTGTCCTTTTTAAGACATACTTTAGAAGGTTTTAGCAAATAGGGCTGGATTTTTAAAGCTTCTGAACAAAAATATCTTTGAAAAGTTCTTTTAAATTTTCAATTTTTTTTTTTTCCTGTGCTTTATAGTCAGCCATAAAACACACTCCACATAAGGTTCTGACCCAATTTCGTAATATTTGAAAGTCTTATTAGAATGTAATGGATTGTAGAGGAAACTAGACGAAACGTTGTACCTTCTTTGTCAACACGAGATTGAAGATTTATTTGGGGTTAATGGATGGGAACAGTAAAGAAAGGTTGTGTGGACGACAGGTTTGACACGTTGACAGAATTGTCGCATATACACTGTTAATTAAAAACGTAATTTTGACCGGTATTCTCCGTGAAAATATACTTTTCTCAACCGCATTTCAATAAAATACAGGTGACCGTATTTTTACCCCCACTTTCTTGTAATCTTTTACGGGTTGGAGACTAATATCACTCCTGAACGTCAATATAGGCGTTTTTAAAAGGGTAAAAATCCCGGTATAAATGTTGCCAGGTATTTGCCTTTTATTTGCGGCAAAATTTTAAGTGTAAATCCTATTTAACGTCTTTAAGGATAATTAATTCATGATAGGGAATAGGAACATTGCTGGGCATAACTAAGTACACTTAGAAAAAAAACGTAATTTTAATCTGGAGTTCTCCAGAAAAAAACCCGTAATTTTAATCTGGAGTTCTCCAGAAAAAAAACCCGTAATTTTAATCTGGAGTTCTCCGTAAAAAAAAAAAAATATACTATTCTCAACCGTATATTCAGTAAAATGCAGGTGACCGTATTTTTACCCCACTTTCTTGTTATCTTTTACTGGTTGGCGACCGTAATATCACTCCTTAAAGTCAATATAGGTGTTTTTAAAACGGTAAAAATCCTGGAATAAATGTTGCCAGGTATTTACCATTTTTACTGCAAATTTTCAAGTGTAGATCCTATTTAATTTTTTGTAAGGAAAATTAATTCATGCTAGAGAATAGGACGACTGCTGGGCGTATTCGAGTACACAAGTGGTTGAAAGAAACTTGATTAAATGGGTTGTCAATCGGTAAATTAATTATTTGAAGAAATAGTTCTCTTGCTTGAGGGTACAATCGGTACAATAATTCTATATCTTTTCTCTTCCGTTTGTTATTTTCAAGTTTTTATAGTTTATAAATGAAAGATTTTTTTTATTGTTGTTAGTTCTTAAAATATTTAATTTTGACTGTTCATCACTTCTCTTATAGTTTATTGATTTCCTTGTTTCCTTTCCTCGCTAGGCTAATTTTCCCTGTTGGAGCCCTGGGACTTATATCTTCCTGCTTTTCCAACTAGGGTTGTAGCTTAGCTTGTTATAATCATAATAATAATAATAATAATAATAATAATAATAATAATAATAATAATAATAATTTATAATATTAGTAAACTGATTACTTCCCATTGACAAATTAAGGGCACGGACTTAGACGGAAAGCTTTAGCAGAATAGAACATCTTTATAAAAAATTATAGTGAATTAGTATTAATGTAAAAGATGATGAAATGTGTGATCGTACCATCCAGTTAGCTATTCCAAAAGATGTGTAAGATCATGGTATACACATGTCAGTTATGGTTAAATGGCAACGTTCAAAACTTGGGTGCTACTGTCGTTTCCTGCCTTGAAGTATCTAAATGTAGCAACAGCACCTGGGAACCCGTGCGCGACTAATAATAATTCTTTATTTCCAATTTATACATTTGGTATTAATATCCATGTTAAGGATAATACAAAGCATCAAGTACACAGAGAAACTAAACAAAATATAAAAGTTTTAAAATTATTGATGAAAATATACGTACTCAAAATAATAAAAAAGGCATATAAAACTATAATCAGGAGTCTTATAAAAGTCAGGAGAATAACAAAATTTATAATAGTTCTGAAAGTATTGATAAAAATATATGCATTTGAAACGTTAAGAGCATATAAAACCATATTATTAGAACAGTAAAAGTATTGATAGAAATATAAGTTGTTACAACATTAAAAACCATAAAACATCATAAAAAATCTACAAAATCTAAGAAGCAGTAAGAAATATTGGAAGGCTGTAAAACAACTTGGTAGGTGTAGTATACGAGTGTGTAATTTTTCTTATGGTTCTGGTGGCTTAGTGTTAACGTCCCTGATGGTGTTCGCCAGGCTGGGGTTCGAGTTCCGTTGAAACTTGTTAGCTCCTTTGATTGCGGCAACCTCACCTGCCTTATGATCTAAAGATGGGGTATGAGGGAGCTTATTGGTTAATCTGCCGAATCATTAGCAGCTATTGCTTGGCGCTCCTTGGTCCGAGCTTGGGTAGAGAGTGGTCTTGAACGCTGATCATATGTATATACGGTAGTCTCTAGGTCATTGTCCTGCTTGATAGGGCAGTGTCACTGTTCCTTGCCTCTTGGCATTCATGAGTGACCTTTTTTTTTTTTTTTTTTTTTTTTTTAAGGGGAATTATAAGGGAAGCTACGTTCCTGCAAGAACAAGTCGGACCATCTATTTGGCTAAATGAAAGAAAGTCATTACAAAGTATGAATGAATGAATAAGATTATAAAAACGTTCATAGGCTGGAACCAGTGACTGCTGGATGAATGAAATGAGTAGCGAGATGTACTAGTGACCAGAAGTTTGCCTGCGTGAATGAGTTAGTCCTGGGTGAATGAATTTGGATGAATAACGTGACGTAGTTAAGGGAGCACCACTAATATGATTGGATAAGGACTCTGCTAAATGACCAAGTTTTGGAATGATCGTCCTAATTAGGTAGTTGAATCGGGAGAACTTCAAAGGTTCAAACTTGCAGCAAATTTTATTAAGTTGAATAGGCTGACATAAGTCTCTTTATACGAAAGAGCTGTTTTAATATTGTTACTGTTCTTTAAATTTCGATTATTCATTACTTCTCATAGATTAATCCACCTCGCTGGAGCAACCATCTCCGCCCCCTCCTAGTTGCGCAAGGAAGCTGAAGGGCCTCCGTGGCCTCAACGTTGGGGTAAAAGGTTCTCTTAATTCCATAAACTATAGGAAACCTTGATACATAACATTAAAGCTTTTGGGTGATTTGGCTGAATAAGTTTGATCATCCAGGTCAGTGGGTAGTTGAATGGTAATATTTTAATGGTTGAATTAGTGGGGACAAGTAGATAGCTATGATTAAATGGGGATGATTGATGGCTGAGTGGATGAATGAATGGATTGTGGTAGATGACTGAGTGGATGAATGAATGGATGCCGGTAGATGACTGAAATTGATATTGGTAGATAACCGATTGGAAGAATGAATGAATATTGGTAGATGACTGAGTGGACGAATGACTGGATGTTGGTGGATGACTTGAGTGGACGAATGACTGGATGTTGGTGGATGACTTGAGTGGACGAATGACTGGATGTTGGTGGATGACTTGAGTGGACGAATGACTGGATGTTGGTGGATGACTTGAGTGGACGAATGAATGGATGTTGGTGGATGACTGAGTGGATGAATGAATAGATGTTGGTAGATGACAGTGGATGAGTGAATGGATGTTGGTAGCTGACCGAGGGGATGAATGAATGGATGTTGGTAGATAACTGAGTGGATTAATGAATGGATGTTGGTAGCTGACAGTGGATGAATGCATGGATGTTGGTGGATGAATGAATGGATGTTGGTAGCTGACCGAGTGGATGAATGAATGCATGTTGGTAGATGACAGTGGAGGAATGAATGGATATAGGTAGATGACAGAGTGCATGAATGAATGGATATTGGTAAATAACCGAGTGCATGAATGAATGGATGTTGGTAGATGACTGAGTGCATGAATGAATGGATGTTCGCAGATAATTGAATGGATGTTGGTAGATGACAGAGTGCATGAATGAATGGATATTGGTAAATAACCGAGTTCATGAATGAATGGATATTGGTAGATGACCAAGTTCATGAATGAATGGATGTTGGTAGATAACTGAGTGGATTAATGAATGGATCTTGGTAGCTGACAGTGGGTGAATGAATGGATGTTGGTGGATGACTGAGTGGATGAATGAATGGATGTTGGTAGATGACAGTGGATGAATGAATGGATGTTAGTGGATTAATGAATGGATGTTGATAGATGACCGAGTGGATGAATGAATGGATGTTGGTAGATAACTGAGTGGATGATTGAATGTATATTGGTTGGTGACCGAAATTGATATTGGTAGATGACTGAGTGTGTGAATGAATGGATGTTGGCAGATGATTGAATGGATGTTGGTAGATGACTGGGTGCACAAATGATTGGATATTGGTAGATGACTGAGTGCATGAATGTATATTGGTAGAAGACTGAAATTGATATTCGTAGATGACTGAGTGAATGAATTAAATGATGTCGGTAGATACCAGAGTGGATGAATGAATTGATATTGGTAGGTGACTGAGTGGATGAATGAATGGATGTTGGTACATGTCTGACTGGAGGAATGAATGAATGTATGTTTGTAGATGACCGAGTGAATGAATGAATGGATGTTTGTTGATAACAGAGTGGATTAATGAATGGAAAATGGTTGATGACTGAGTGGATGAATGGATGTATGTAGATGACTGAGTGGATGAATGAATGGATATTGGTAGGTGACTGAATGAATGGATGTTGGTGGATGAATGAATGGATTTTGGTAGATGACTGAGTGGATGAATGAATGGATGTTGGTAAATGACTGTGTGGATTAATGAGTTGGTGTTAGTAGATAACTGAGTGGTTGAATGACTGGATGCTGGTAAGTGACAGTGGAGGAATGAATGGATGTTGGTGGATTAATGAATGGATATTGATAGATGACCGAGTGGATGAATGAATGGATGTTGGTAGATAACTGAGTGGATTAATGAATGGATCTTGGTAGCTGACAGTAGATAAATGCATGGATGTAGGTGGATGAATGAATGGATGTTGGTAGCTGACCGAGGGGATGAATGATTGGATGTAGGTAGATAACTGGGTGGATTAATGAATGGATGTTGGTAGCTGACATTGGATAAGTGAATGGATGTTGGTAGCAGACCGAAGGGATGAATGAATGGATGTAGGTAGATAACTGAGTGGATTAATGAATGGATGTTGGTAGCTGACATTGGATAAGTGAATGGATGTTGGTAGCTGACCGAGGGGATGAATGAATGGATGTTGGTAGATAACTGAGTGGATTAATGAATGGATGTTGGTAGTTGACATTGGATAAGTGAATGGATGTTGGTAGCTGACCGAGGGGATGAATGAATGGATGTTGGTAGATAACTGAGTGGATTAATGAATGGATGTTGGTAGCTGACATTGGATAAGTGAATGGATGTTGGTAGCTGACCGATGGGATGAATGAATGGATGTTGGTAGATAACTGAGTGGATTAATGAATGGATCTTGGTAGCTGATAGTGAATGAATGCATGGATGTTGGTGGATGAATGAATGGATGTTGGTAGCTGACCGAGTGGATGAATGAATGGATGTTGGTAGATGACAGTGGATGAATGAATGGATGTTGGTGGATTAATGAATGGATGTTGATAGATGACCGAGTGGATGAATGAATGGATGTTGGTAGATAACAGAGTGGATTAATGAATGGATGTTTGGTACCTGATAGTGGATGAATGATTAGATGTTGGTGGATGAATGAATGGATGTTGGTAGCTGACGGAGGGGATGAATGAATGGATGTTGGTAGATAACTTGAGTGGATTAATGAATGGATCTTGGTAGCTGACAGTGGATGAATGCATGGATCTTGGTAGCTGACAGTGGATGAATGCATGGATGTAGGTGGATGAGTGAATGGATGAATGAATGGATGTTGGTAGATAACTGAGTGGATTAATGAATGGATCTTGGTAGCTGACAGTGGATTAATGAATGGATCTTGGTAGCTGACAGTGGATGAATGAATGGATGTTGGTGGATGACCGAGTGGATGAATGAATGGATGTTGGTAGATGACAGTGGATGAATGAATGGATGGTGGTGGATTAATGAATGGATGTTGATAGATGACCGAGTGGATGAATGAATGGATGTTGGTAGATAACTGAGTGGATTAGTGAATGGATCTTGGTAGCTGACAGTGGATGAATGTATGGATGTAGGTGGATGAGTGAATGGATGTTGGTAGCTGACCTAGGGGATGAATGAATGGATGTTGGTAGATAACTTGAGTGGATTAATGAATGGATCTTGGTAGCTGACAGTGGATGAATGCATGGATCTTGGTAGCTGACAGTGGATGAATGCATGGATGTAGGTGGATGAGTGAATGGATGACAGAGTGGATGAATGAATGGATGTTGGTAGATAACTGAGTGGATGAATGAATGGATGTTGGTAGATAACTGAGTGGATGAATGAATGAATGTTGGTAGATAACTGAGTGGATTAATGAATGGATCTTGGTAGCTGACAGTGGATGAATGAATGGATGTTAGTGGATGACCGAGTGGATGAAGGAATGGATGTTGGTAGATGACAGTGGATGAATGAATGGATGTTGGTGGATTAATGAATGGATGTTGATAGATGACCGAGTGGATGAATGAATGAATGTTGGTAGATAACTGAGTGGATTAGTGAATGGATCTTGGTAGCTGACGACAGTGGATGAATGCATGGATGTAGGTGGATGAGTGAATGGATGTTGGTAGCTGACCGAGGGGATGAATGAATGGATGTAGGTAGATAACAGAGTGGATTAATGAATGGATGTTGTTAGCTGACAGTGGATGAATGCATGGATGTAGGTGGATGAGTGAATGGATGTTGGTAGCTGACAGAGGGGATGAATGAATGGATGTAGGTAGATAACTGAGTGGATTAATGAATGGATGTTGGTAGCTGACAGTGGATGAATGCATGGAGGTAGGTGGATGAGTGAATGGATGTTGGTAGCTGACCGAGGGGATGAATGAATGGATGTAGGTAGATAACTGAGTGGATTAATGAATGGATGTTGGTAGCTGACAGTGGATGAATGCATGGAGGTAGGTGGATGAATGAATGGGTGTTTGTAGATAATAGTGGATGAATGAATGGATGTTGATAGATGACCGTGTTGATGAATGAATGGATGTTGGTAGGTAACCGAGTGGATTAATGAATGGATGTTGGTAGCCGACAGTGGATGAATGATTAGATGTTGGTGGATGAATGAATGGATGTTTGTAGATGACCGAG
The DNA here is from genome assembly GCF_036898095.1 of Palaemon carinicauda. Classification (NCBI taxonomy): domain Eukaryota; kingdom Metazoa; phylum Arthropoda; class Malacostraca; order Decapoda; family Palaemonidae; genus Palaemon; species Palaemon carinicauda. The sequence continues at coordinate 122,698,984 of NC_090729.1, forward strand.
TGGATGATTGAATGCATGTTGGTGGATGAATGAATGGATGTTGGTGGATGAATGAATGAATGTTGGCAGATGAATGAATGGATATTGGTGGATGGGTGATTTAATGGATGTTGGTAGATGAATGAATGGATGTTGGTGGATTATTGAATGGATGTTTGTAGATGACCGAGTGGATTAATGAATAGATGTTGGTAGATGACTGAGCAGATGAATGAATGAGGAAGTCAGAATGGAATAAATGCGAGCTACCTGATGTTTAGTGTGTATAAAAAATAGTCGCCAGATGGTAGGATTGCTTGAGCAAGAACTTCCTAATAGTGTGATGTAATGGATTGACGAGGATAAACGACTGAATAGATTGTGGAATTATCCATTCAGTTGCGTGATGGAATCGAGCAGTATAATGACTGAATATGAGTAGACTTAACGGTGAGTTGAATAAAAGCAAGTTAATAACAGGTTGTATTTAAAAATAGCTGCTTATTGGAACGTTGGATTTAAAAACATGTAAATAAAACTTTAAATTGATAAACAGCTGCTTAATGGAACGTTAAATCGTAAAGCAGCAGATAAGTGAAACTTTGAATTTAAAAAAGAAAAAAAAAAATTGCTTAAATGAATTGTGGATCGTAAAAGACCAGATAAATGGAACGTTGAGTTGAAAAATAGCTGCTTAACGAAACGTTGGATCGTAAAAAATGGAGATAAATGTAACATTGCCTTGAAAAAAAAATCTAAATGGAACGTTGAATTATAAAACAGCTAATAAATGAAACTTATTAAAAAAACTGCAGCTTAGTGGAACGTTTGATCGTCAGAGTAGATGAAACGGTGAATTGAAAACTTGAACGGAACGTTGGATTGTAAAATAAAAGATGAATAAAACTTTGATGGAAAAAAAGTTGTTTAATTGAACGATGGCTTTTAGAAAGGAGATGAACGAAACATAGAATTGGAAGTAAAAAGCTGCTTAATGGAACGTTGGATCGTAAAACAGCAGATAAATGAAACTTTGAATTGAAGTTTGGGCTAATGTAACATTACATTGTAATATGACAGGAAAATGAAACTTTGAATTGACAATCGTCTGCTTCAGGGATGTTTGGATCGTAAAACCAGATTAATGGAACGTTGAATTGAAAAACTGCTCCATAATGGAACATTGGAGGGTAAAACAGCAGAGAAAAGGAACGTTGAGTTATGAAACAGGTCCTTAATCGAACTTTGGATCGTAAAACACGGATTAAAGAAACGTTGAATTGAAAAATGGCCGATTAATGAAACGTTGGGTTGTAAAAAAGGTCATAAATGACACAAAAAAACATAAATCAAACTTTAATTTAATAAACGTGTTTAATTTTTTTTATCGAAAAACAGCAGTGCGAAACTTTAAATAAAAGTTTGTAAAACAGCAGATAATTAAACGTTTACTTAACCTTTTTAATGGAACTTGGATCATCAAGCAGCAGATAAAGGGGTTGAGTTTAATTGAAAAAAGCTGCTTATTAGAACTTTGGATCGTAAACTAGATAAATGGAACGTTGAATTAAAAAAAAAAAAAAAAAAAAAAAAAACCTTAATGGAACGTTGGATCGTAAAAAGGCAGATATATAGAACATGGCATGGGAAAACTGCTTCTGGTAAATGGAACTTCGAATTTAAAAGCTATGGTTTATCAGTATATTGACCCGAAAAAAACCGTAGCTTAATGTGACGCTGAACCAAAAAACTATAGCTTAATGGGACGCTGAATCGAAAAACTGTAGCTTAACGGGAAGGTAAATCGAAAAACTGTAGGTTAATTGGAAGCTAAACCAAAAAAAAAAAAAAAATATATGTAGCTTAATGGGACGCAGAACCGAAAAACCATAGCTCAATGGGACGCAAAACTGGAAAACCATAGCTTTATGGGGTGCTGAATTGAAAAATTGTAGCTTAATGGGACGCTGAATAAAAAAACCGTAGCTTAATGAGACGCTGAATTGAAACGCCGTAACTTAATGGGATGCTGAATCGAAAACACGTAGCTTAATGGGACGCTGAATAAAGAACTATCTTAATGGGACGCTGAATCGAAAAACCATGGCTTAATGAGACACTGACTTGAAAAAATGTAGGTTGATGGGACACTGAATCAAAAAACCACAGCTATATGGGACGCTGAATCGAAAAACCATAGGTTATTGGGAGGTGAATAAAAAACCATAGCTTACTGGGATGCTGAATCGAAAAACCATAGGTTATTGGGAGGTGAATAAAAAACCATAGCTTACTGGGATGCTGAATCGAAAAACCGTAGCTTACTGGAACGCTGAATCAAAAACTGTAGGTTAATGCGATGCTGAATCAAAAAACCATAACTTAATAGGATGCTGAATTGAAAAACCGTAGCTTAATGGGACGCTGAATTGAAAACCGTAGCTTAATGGGACGCTGAATTGAAAACCGTAGCTTAATGGGAGGCTGAATAGAAAAACCATAGCTTAAAGGGACGCTGAATTGAAAAACCGGAGCTTAATGGGACGCTGAATCAAAAACCGTAGGTTAATGCGATGCTGAATAAAAAAAACCATAACTTAATAGGATGCTGAATTGAAAAACCGTAGCTTAATGGGAAGCTGAATTGAAAACCGTAGCTTAATGGGATGCTGAATTGAAACACCATAGCTTAAAGGGACGCTGAATTGAAAAACCGTAGCTTAATGAGACGCTGAATTGAAAAACCGTAGCTTAATGTAACGCTGAATTGAAAAAACCGTTGCTTAATGGGATGCTAAATCGAAAAATAGTAGCTTAATGGGGCTGTGAATCGAAAAACCATAGCTTAATGGGATGGTGAATCGAAAAACAAAAGCTTAATGGTAAGCTGAATTGTAAAAACTAAGTTTAACGTGACGCTGAATAAAAAAGACTAATTGCTAGAAGAATAAATTTTAGCAGCTGCAAAGCCCCAATAGATCCAGCTGAATGAATGAAACGCGTCGATTGCAAGACCGAGAAATGCCAACAGATAAATCCCAAAAATAAACGAACTGATATAGACGTAGCACGAAAATAGAACGAAAGAAGCCATCTGGATTGTGTTAACAGGAGAAGGAAAGATGGGTGAAATGAGTAGTAGAGCTAGTTGGATGAATGGACATCCCTGTGCCAGATGGCTTCATGAATGGGGAGGACGGATTCTTAAAGATGGGATCGCAATCTGCAGGGCCAATGGGTGAATGCGGTTCGTAGTTGAATACAGTAGATACACCGAACAGAGCTCTGGCTAGGAGAGTTGCAACGGGGCCTGTTTACTGGAATGCTAATGCTTAAGGTAGCTTTAAAAGGTCTCTCTCTCTCTCTCTCTCTCTCTCTCTCTCTCTCTCTCTCTCTCTATAACAATTCTTTGACCCCGTGCTGGGAGAATGATCAACATTTCTGCTTCAATCTCGATTTTTTTTGCAATTAACTAATTAGTGTTTAACATAATTCTCTCTCTCTCTCTCTCTCTCTCTCTCTCTCTCTCTCTCTCTCTCAAAACAATTCTTTGACCCAATCCTGGGAGAATGATCATCATTTCTGCTTCAATCTCGATTTTTTTTTCTTTTTGGCAATCAACTAATTAGTGTTTAATATAAGCTTTGATACAAATAGATTTGTATTTTTTTCTTTGGCTTAATCGTGTGGAAGGGTTTTTTGAGGAATGAAAAAGAGAGGGAGAGTGCTTCCCGCTCCGTCTACAATCGATGTTCTAGAATCTAGATCATGGCGTTGTAGAGAATGGTGTGCTGCAAACGGATCGGTTTTTTTTTTTTCGGTGTTATCGATCAAAACGAACTTTGAAATATAGCTGGTGTTGAGGGATTATCAAAGGTGTTGAAGGCTAGGGTTGGCGCTGAAGGGCTATAGTTGGTTTGGAAGGGTTGCAGTTTGTGTTGAATGGTTGCAGTTTGTGTTGAATGGTTGCAGTTTGTGTTGAATGGTTGTAGGCTTTGTTGCAGGGTTGTAGTTTGTGTTGAAGGGTTGTAGTTTTTGTAGTGTTGAAATTTTCGTTGAAGGGTTGGGGTTTGTCTTGAAGGGTTGCGGTTTGATTTGAAGAGTTGAAGTTTGTTTTGAATAGTTGTAGGTTTTGTTGCAGGGTTGCAGTTGTGTTAAATGGTTGTAGTTTTTGTAGTGTTGAAATTTTTGTTGAAGGGTTGCAGGTTGTTTTGAAGGGTTGCAGGTTGTTTTGAAGGGTTGCGGGTTGTTTTGAAGGGTTGCGGGTTGTTTTGAAGGGTTGAATTTTGTGTTGGGGGCTTGTAGGATGTGTTGAAGGGTTACATTTTAAGGAATTATAGTTGATTTTAAAGGGTTTACGTTATGTATAGTTGATGTTGAAGGATAATATGTTTTAGTGAATTTCAAGTTAATCTCAGCCAGGTCTCTCCGGTAACTGGAGTGATTTTGACATTTACTTTTATTTTTCTGTGTAATGAAAGATGAAGAATTCTGTCCCTTCGAAGACTTTGAATATAATTTATTCCTTGCGGATCTTCCCATGGCGAGCAATAGTGAGTTAAATTGATAAAAACTTTAAC